>NC_142064.1:4717500-4812500 GCF_059756535.1 Pantherophis guttatus
TGCTCTCTCTCTTTCTCCCTCTCTCACACACATTACCTCTCTCTCATTATCTACCTACCTACCTACCTATCAATCTATCTATCCCTCCTTTCTTCCTTCTCTCTCTCTCTCTTTCTCTCTCACACACACATTACTTTTCTCTCATTATCTATCTATCTATCTATCTATCTATCTATCTATCTATCTATCTATCATCTTTATATATATATATATATGTATATATATATATATATATGTATATATATATATATATATATATATATATATATATATATATATATATATATATATATATATATATATATATATATATATATATATATATATATATAACATGATGATTCTTTCATCTAAACGAAATGGCAGCCAAAATGTAAATGTTTTTTATATAAAGCTCTTCTCCTTCAGCAAAATCTATTAGTCTGTTACCTGACCTCTATTATCTCATTATGACCATTGCTTTGTCCCAAAGTCATATGATACCCCTTTGCAACCTTCTGACAAGTGAAGTCAATGTGGAAGCCAGATTCCCTTAACAACTGAGTTGCTGACTACCATATTTTTTGGAGTATAAGACGCTCAGGACTACAAGATGCACCTACCTTTTTTGGGTAGGAAAAGAAGAAAAAATATCTACCTCTGCCTCCCAGCAATTTGCCTCCTTGCAGCAAACAGCAAACAGCCTGCTTTAGTTTCATTTTCATTTTCAAGAACAGCCTAATTAGCATAAGAAAAAAAATCTGCCTCCCAGTAATTTGCCTCCTTGCAGCAAACAGCGGTGGCCCGCACGGCAATAGGCAATGACCATCCCTGCAGCCTGAAACAGCTGAGGGTCAGGAGGCCAATCCAACCAACAATCAGCTGCTTGTGCTAATCAGGCTATGTTGAAGGTGAAACGGGCTGTTTGCTGCAAGGAGGTAAATTGCTGGGAGGCAGAGGCCTAAGGGTGGGGGCCGGCAGGTGGGCGGGGCTACATTCGATACACACCCAAATTTTCACCCTCTTTTAGGGGGAAGAAAGTGTGTCTTATACTCCCAAAAATACGGTAATCAACTGTAGTGATTGCTTAGGGAAAAAAAACGACAAGATGCAAAGAGTGTGAATTTATACCAATGATCAAAAATCATCCTGGTTATTTCAGAAACAGTAATTTCTCATGGTTTCAGGTCTATGCAGATTCTCAGTGTCCAAGTCATGATTGTCTCAAAAGGGAATAACCTATCTCCTGCTTACAACACGGTCCTTTCAGCAGATCCAAGAAGCTTCCACACCTATTTGCACTATTCAAGTGACCCTGAAGGCACAGAGAAACCTCCAAGTGGCCCCAAAGACTCTCTAAAAGAATGCAAATGACCAAGGAATATAAATCCTTCCATTCCCCACCATCCATTCAGAGATGGAAGAACCTTCTTGGATGAGAAGCAAAACATCTTCAAAGGAAAACCAGAAAGACCATTTGCCTCTTGAAAAAGCATCTTTGGGACTCCAGCGTTGGAGCACCCATAGCTTCTGAAGGCAAGCCATTCCACTGATTAATTGTTCTAACTGTTAGAAAATTTCTTCTTAGTTCTGGCCTGGATGACTGAGAATCTCCATAGGTCTTCATCCAGAATTTGTTGCGGCTCCATTACCTGAGCCTGTGTCATCGGCAGGAGATGACTCCGAGAGTGAAGGAGAGGAGTTGGCAAGGCCTCCCTCTCCAGGACCCTCCCCTCTGGCAATGCCTTTGGTGTCCGCCGAAGGGCAAGAGATAGGGCCGGGGCCAAGCACGTCCACGCAGCCACAGGTGGACAGTGATGAGAATAATGAGTCTTGGCTGGATCCACGCCAGCGTCGCAGAGATAAGCGCACGCAACAGAAGAAAAGACGTGCCCGAAATTAGGCTGAGTCACTGGACCACACCCCACAGGATATAAAAGGGAGCATGGTGGCCAGTCAAACCTTGTGACGAACAAAGCTGAAAGCTTCCACGCCATTCTGCATTGCCGGACTTTTTGCTATAGACTTTGCTGGATTATCTCTGGACTTGATTGACTCCGTAATTATTGAGCTGTTTCTTTTGATGTACCAGGAGTGGGGAGAAGTTATCTCTCCTCTTCGTAAATAATAAACTCTTGGCAGGCAGCCACTAGGTTGTTGCCAAGTTCCGTTATCATAAGGAAAAGGATTTTGCCGGCTGGTTTGGTCTTTAACTCTTGAACGTCTGTTGGGGTGTGTGCATGTGGTTGGGGACAGAACAGAATTTGATACGGAATGTAAGATTTGGAGGTAAACTTTATGGACACTGCTCATTGGAAGAATTGTGGTTGCATTACAACCCTGATCATCCTCACCCCCAAAAAAAAATCCTCCTAAGAGATAGCAGGTCCAGAAGAATATTTCAGACCTGTTTCATCATTTGGTGGGCTATAGTAGAAGAAGACAGAATGCTAAGACCGCTGATTGTTTGCACTCCTTTGAGAATGCTCACCAATGATGTGAGCTGAAAGCAAATGACTCTCACAGGGAGTACTAATAACCAGAGGACTGCAAGGAATATAAATCCTTCCATCCTCCACCATTCAGTCAGAACTGAAGAAGATTCTTGGATGAGAAGCGAAATGTCTTCAAGAGAAAAAAAAAACAAGGCCCAGTTGCCCTTTTGAAGAAGCACTTTTGGGACATCTCATGGTTCAGATCAGTGGTGGGTTTCAAATAAATTAACAACTGGTTCTCTGCCCTAATGACCGGCTGGGTGGACATGGCCACAGTGGGTGTGGCCAGGGGATGTAAAAGGCAGCACTTGGCCTCCTGCACCCCTCTGGGGGCAAAAATGGGCCACAGGGGGGCAGCCCCACCATTTTGGGCCTAGTAGGCCTTCCTGCATCCTTCTGGGAGCAAAAACAAACTGTGGAGGGCCCGTTTTCCACCTCCCCTGGCTCCGGAGGCTCTCTGGAGGCAGGGAATAGGCCCATTTTTGCCCTCCATGAGCCTCTGGGAGGCCCGTTTTCCACCTTCTCAGGCTCCACGCACCCCATGCACTAATCTGGAATCTAAAACAGGCCATGTGGAGACTCCTGGGAGGAGAGGGGCTGCGTGGGGCAGGGCCAGCTGGTCATCAGAACTACTGGTTCACCGAATTGGACGTAAAATTAACATCCGGTTCATGGGATTCAGCCGGTTCAACCAATCCAAACCGGCTGAATCTCACCTCTGGTTCAGATGACCTTGAGCAAATCTTGATGTTTAGGTTTGCTTGCCCCAAGTTCATCAATTATCCAATCCTCACAACAAATTTCTGCACCATCCCAGGTAAGATGAAGGGTTAAGGAAAGAGAAAGAGGGAAAGGAAAGTCGAAAAGAGATTTGTTACCTATAACAAAAGTGATATGTAACGAATAAATAAATTCAAATCTGACCAAGCAGAATGTATTTTATCTGCTAGCCATTAACCATATTCCCCAGTGAGGTAGAACAGATGTATTATAAGTAATGTCTTTTTTTAAAAAACTCACAAACACACACACATACACACACACAGAGACGTAAAATCAGGGACAGCTTTTAAATTAGGAACAATAAAAGTGATCTCCGCAACTGCGTTTTTGCAAAGGCATTTTGTTGCAATATTGATGACAGCAAAAAAATGGTGACGAGGAAAATATTAAAATACCTTTTTTTCCTCCCCCTTTAGCTCATTTGTTAAATTTGCGCAGAGCAAGTCAGCTTGTGGGTCCTGTGGAATAACAGCAATAATGCGCAAAAATGTAAGGAAAACTCAAATTGAGAAAATTCAGCAAAATGGTAAATGCTGGTTAGGCAAAGAACGGGAGGAGGCTGTTGAACACCTGGTAGGTGGATGAGAGAAGATTAAACACAGTATTTGGTGAGACGCAAGAACATTGCCGCCTTCATTTATTGGAATCTTTGTAAGAAGTATAACTTAATTATGATTAATTATAAGAATTAACCTAGTGGACAATCACTTCAATATGAGCCAACAGAATCCTGCAGGAGCCAAAAAAGACAATGCAAACCTAATGTCAGAGTTCCAAGTAACACCCCCAACGAAAGAAAACTCCGAGGCATGCAGTTCCTCAAAGCTACATTTTATTAGAGATATCATATTGGCACATCTGGGAAAACCTGAATCTGAAAGTTTCCAGGTTTTCCCCACCCAAAGAAAAGTTCAAGTTCCTGCCCAGCAGCCACATGTCCATCAAACGGTCCAATCAATGCACTGTCCCAACTGGAGATGCCTCTCAAGTCCAGCCATCCAGGTGCAGGGCAAGATGTCCTTGACTCTCAGAGAAAGGAATGTTATTATGACTATATATCTACCCTGCTCCATGCAATCCCCCCTCCCAGTTTCCCACAGTAGTAAATGTGGCAGGTCTGAAGGCTTCCAGGTCGGACACCTAGGCTGCATTAACACAGGGATAAAATCAAGACCATGTGAAGTTCTAGTGCCACTTTATAATGCCTTGGTAAAGCCACACTTGGAACACTGCATCCAGTTTTGGTCACCACCAGGGTGGATAAAAATCAATGATTTTTTTTAAAAAAATAAAAAAAATCAGATTTTTTAAAATTTAAATCGGATTTTTTTTTATTTAAATTGGATTTTTTTTTATTTTTTATCGAATTTATTTTAATAAAAAACTTTTGAGGTAAAAATCTATCGTAAGATAGTTTTCTATTTAAGATACATAAATAATTTAGTTTATTCAGCATGAAATGGAGCTTAGTTATGTAGCACGAGGCTGTATATTCTGCAACACTGGGACTATCGGTGAGTCAACAGTGGGTCAAAGGAGTAGCAGAGATGACAGTTGCTCTTTAAAAATTAGGATTTAAATCGAGTTGATTTAAATCAAGCCTTTTTACTAGTGATTTAAATCATGATTTAAATTGTGATTTAAATCAACTCGATTTAAATCAAATCCACCCTGGTCACCACGATATAAAAAAGATGTTGAGACTTTGGAAAAAGTGCAGGGAAGAACCACAAAAATGATTAGGGGCAGTGGTGGGATTCAGATAATTGAACACCTGGTACTCTGCTCTAATGACCGGCTGGGTGGGCATGGCCATGGTGGGCATGGCCAGGGGGTGTGACAGTCAGCACTCGGCCTTCTGCATCCCCCTGGCAGTGAAAACAGGCCATGGTGGGGGAGCACTGCTCCCCCGTGCCCCGTTTTGGGCCTAGGAGGCCTCCCTGAAGCCTCCTGGGAGTGGAAAAGGGCCACAGGAGGGGCGCCGTACCCCGCTCTCTGTGCCCCATTTTGGGCCTAGGAGGCCTCCCTGCACTTACCTGGGAGCCAAAATGGGTTGTATGGGGATTCCTGGAAGGGGCGTGGAGGGGCGGAGCGGAGTGGAGCCAGCCAGCAATTTAACTACCGGTTCGCCCGAAGCGGCTGAATCTCACCACTGATTAGGAGGCTGGAAGCTAAAACATATGAAGAACAGTTGCAGGAATTGGGTTTGGCTAGTCTAGTGAAAAGGAGGACCAAGGGAGACATGATAGCAGTCTTCCAATATTTGAGGGGCTCCTACTAAGATGAGGGGGTCAAATAATTTTCCAAAACACCAAAAAACAAGACAATGGGGATGGAAACTAATTAAAGAGAGAAGCAACCTAGAACTAAGGAGGAATTTCCTGAGAGTCAGATGAATTAATCCATGGAACAGCTCGCCTCCAGAAGTTGTGAGTGCTCCGTCACTAGAGGCTTTCAAAAAGAGATGGGACAGTCGTTTGTCTGAAATGGTATAAGATCTCCTGCTCAAAAAAAAAAAAAAAAAGGGATTGGAATAGAAGACCTCTTAGATCCCTTCCAATTCTATTATTCTATGATTCTAACTTACCAGCAGGAAAAGGCTGAGAGAACATTGATTTAAAAAATCCTTATAATGTTAATTATTCTTCTATTTCTACATGTTTTCATATTTCTGTTTTTATTACATTGTGAGCCACCCAGAATCCCTTTGGAGGGTGAGATGGGCAGCATATAAATTTAATAAATAAGCAAAAGGAAAATTGGTTAAGAATGAAGAATGGAGGGAACTAGTTATGTCTGGAAGAAGAAACTAGAGGTGACATGATAGCAGTCTTCCAATATTTGAGGGGCTGCCACAGGGGGTCAACCTATTCACCAAAGCAGACTGAAACAGACTGAAGCTTAGCAAAGAGAGATCCAACTTAGAACTAAGGAGAAATTTCCTGACTGTGGGAACAATTAACCAGTGGAACGACTTGCCTCCAGAAGTTGTGGGTACTCCATCACTGGAGGTTTTCAAGAAGAGATGGGACAGCCATTTGTGTGGAATGCCATAGAGTCTCCTGCTTGAGGAGTTGGGGGTTGGACTAGAAGACCTCCTCTTTCTAGAGTCTCAACATCTTTTTAATAGTGTGGTGACCAAAACTGGATGCAGTACTCTAGGTGTGGTCTTACTAAGGGTTTATAGAGTGGTATTAGTACTTCCCTTGATCTTGATTGTATCCCTCTGTTAATGCAATTTAGGATTGCATTGGCTTTTTTGGCTGCACACTGCTGGCTCCTATTTAGATGGTTGTCCACTAAGACTCCAAGATCCCTCTCGCAGCTACTGCTATTAAGCCAGGTTTTACCCAGACTATATGTGTACTTTTGATATTTCTTGCCTAAGTGTAAGACTTTACACTTAGGATGTGATGTTCCTGTGCCTGGAGGCTGTGAGGGTCTAGATGGGAGTCAACAGGCTCAGACTTAACCCAGACAAGTGGCTGTGGGTATTGCCTCCTAAAGACTATTTTGATTGTCCATCCTTGGTTCTGGGGGGGGGAGAAATTATCCCCCTCAGAACGGGCTCACAATTTGGGTGTCCTCCTAGACTCACAGCTAAGATTAGAGCAACATCTGACAGCTGTGGCTAGGGGGACCTTTGCACAGGTTCATCTGGTACACCAATTGCGACCCTACTTGGATCAGGAGGCTCTCCTCACGGTCACTCATGCCCTTGTCACCTCACGGTTAGATTATTGCAACACGCTCTACTTGGGGCTACCCTTGAAAAGTGTTCGGAGATTTCAGTTGGTCCAGAACGCAGCCGCACGAGCTGTCGTGGGTGCGCCTAGATACACCCACATTACACCAATTCTCCGCGAGCTGCACTGGCTCCCTATCAGTCTCCGGGAGTAATTCAAGGTGTTGGTTATTACCTTTAAAGCCCTACATGGCTCAGGGCCAGGTTATCTTCGAGACCGCCTTCTACCGCATAGCTCCCAGCGACCGGTAAGATCCCACAGAGTTGGCCTCCTCCGGGTCCCGTCAGCTAAACAATGCCGGCTGGTGGGCCTGCAGGGGAGGGCCTTCTCTGTGGCTGCCCCGGCTCCCTGGAACCAGTTACCTCCTGAGGTCCAGACCATCCCCACCCTACTGGCCTTCCGGAAAGCGGTGAAGAATCTGGCTCTTCTGACAGGCCTGGGGCCGTTGATCTCGCTCTTGTGATCTGGCGAGATCCGGCCATGAATGGCGTGAATGAGTTTTTAATGTTTTTAATTTTTAAATGTTTTTTTATAATGATTTTTTAAAATGTATTGTGAGCCGCCCTGAGTCTTCGGAGAGGGGCGGCATATAAATTAAATTAAATTAAATTAAATTAAATTAAATTAAATTAAATTAAATTAAATTAAATTAAATTAAATTAAATTAAATTAAATTAAATTAAATTAAATTAAATTAAATTAAATTAAATTAAATTAAATTAAATTAAATTAAATTAAATTAAATTAAATAATTAACTTTTCTCTACATTGAATTTCATTTTGTTAGACAGGGCCCTGTGTTTAACTCTGTCAAGATCCATCTGCATCTTGAGCCTATCATCTATGTTGTTGGCTATTCCTGCTAGCTTAGTATCATTTGCAAATTTGATAAGTTCCCCTTCTATTCCCTCATCTAAATCATTGATGAAGACTCGTCAAAGAGCAGGTACCAGTCACAGCTGGGAGAGCTTTTGCACAGCACGAAGTATTGTGTACTACTGGTGCCGTCCTCATTCCCAAACATTAGGGGTGAACTCCAGCATGTTCTGACAGGTTCTGGAGAACTGGCAGCGGAAAATTTGAGTAGTTCGGAGAACTGGCAAATACCACCTCCGGCTGGCCCCAGAGTGAGGTGGGAATGGAGATTTTGCAGTATCCTTCCCAAGGAGTGGGGAGGGAATGGAGATTTTGCAGTATCCTTCCTCTGGAGTGGGGAGGGAATGGAGATTTTGCAGTCTCCTTCCCCTGGAGTGGGGTGGGAATAGAGATTTTGCTGTTTCCTTCCCCTGGCGTGGGGTGGGAATGGAGATTTTGCAGTATCCTTCTCCTGGAGTAGGGTGGGAATGGAAATTTTGCAGTATCACCCTCCTGGAGTGGAGTTGGAAAGGAGATTTTGCAGTCTCCTTCCCCTGGAGTGGGGTGGGAATGGAGATTTTGCAGTCTCCTTCCCCTGGAGTAGGGTGGGAATGGAGATTTTGCAGTATCACCCTCCTGGAGTGGAGTTGGAAAGGAGATTTTTCAGTCTCCTTCCCCTGGAGTGGGGTGGGAATAGAGATTTTGCAGTCTCCTTCCCCTGGAGTGGGGTGGGAATGGAGATTTTGCAGTATCCTTCCCCTGGAGTAGGGTGGGAATGGAGATTTTGCAGTATCACCCTCCTGGAGTGGAGTTGGAATGGAGATTTTGCAGTCTCCTTCCTCTGGAGTGGGGTGGGAATAGAGATTTTGCAGTCTCTTTCCCCTGGAGTGGGGTGGGAATAGAGATTTTGCAGTCTCCTTCCCCTGGAGTGGGGTGGGAATGGAAATTTTGCAATATCACCCTCCTGGAGTGGGGTGGGAATGGAAATTTTGCAGTCTCCTTCCCCTGGAGTGGGGTGGGAATAGAGATTTTTCAGTCTCCATCCCCTGGAGTGGGGTGGGAATGGAAATTTTGCAGTATCACCCTCCTGGAGTGGAGTTGGAAAGGAGATTTTTCAGTCTCCTTCCCCTGGAGTGGGGTGGGAATGGAGATTTTGCAGTCTCCTTCCTCTGGAGTGGAGTTGGAAAGGAGATTTTTCAGTCTCCTTCCCCTGAAGTGGGGTGGGAATGGAAATTTCGCAGTATCACCCTCCTGGAGTGGGGTGGGAATGGAGATTTTGCAGTATCACCCTCCTGGAGTGGGGTGGGAATGGAGATTTTGCAGTATCCTTCCTTTGCCACGCCCACCAAGGCACGCCCACAGAACCGGTAATAAAAAAAATAGGATTTCACCACTGCCAAACATGCCTTACAATGACACACATTTGGCATCTCTGCAAAAAAAATAATAATAAATAAAACCCATAAACTGACTGGCCTTTTCCTGGTTTGTGGAGGCTATGACACCACACAAACCTTGATGTTAAAATTATGGAGGCTACACGGATTTGCTTTTAAGCTCGGCCACTCAGGGGCCTTTGCCATCCGGAGGGCATCAGGAATTACGACTCGGCGGCACGCAAAACCAAACCTTTCTCTCGGATTGACTCAGGAAGCCAAACCTCAGAGCCAAGAAACCTCATCTTTCTTCTTATTTTTTTCCTTGCCAAGAGAGAGGGTTGAGGGCACCAGGCTGCCTCGTAGCATCTCAACTGCCTAATAAACAGATGGGCTCCGGTATGGCGAACGCTAACCAATTATTCACTGCAACCTCCATGGGGGCAAAGGATGGGGAGGAGGAGGAGGAGGAGGAGTGGGGCTGGAGAGAGTTGAAGGCTGGAATAGAGAGAAGAAAAAGAGGAAGAAAAACTCGCTGCGCGCACCACGGCAAAAAAAAAAAAAGCACCATCAATCCATCAGGAATGAATTTTTTTTTTGCGTTCTCTAATATTAATGTTTAAGGCAACACTCTTCTGGCGTATTGATTCTCCGTGGGCCGGAAGAACTGAAAAAGAAACAGTTTTCAAAATGTGGTTTTCAGGTTCTTTGATATTATCGTTCATCTTATGGCAAAAAAATTCCTCTGTGTGTGTGTTTGTGTGTGTGTGTGTGTGCCTTCTATCCATTGGTCTAATAGGTGTGTGAGTGAGAGGAAAGAAAACAGAACGGTGGACAATTAATAACAGAATAAAAGAATAAGAGAATCGGAAGGGACCTTGGAGGTCTTCTAGTCCAACCCCCTGCTCAAGGCAGGAGATGCTATTCCGTTTCAGACCAATGGTTGTCGAATCTCTTCTTGAAAACCTCCAGGGATGGAGTAAGTATCGCAGCTGAATTTTTGGAGATTGCATTTATGGAAGGAGAGTCTTCTTTTACTCCATTCTTCTAGTCTGCTGTGGGGTGTGGAGTAACCTCCCTGGTGTACAAGCTGTGATTTTTAGAAATATCTATAATCAGAATCATAAGTTTATTTGTCAAGCATATATAGGATAACAGGTAAAAGTATAAACATAATTTGAATACATGAAAAGAGTAAGAAAAAAGGAATATTAGGACAGGGACGGTAGGTACGCTGGTGCTCTTATGCACGCCCCTTACAGACCTCTTAGGAATGGGGTGAGGTCAACAGTAGACAGTTTAAGGTTAAAGTTTTGGGGGTTTGGGGGTCAGGTAGTGCATTCCAGGCATTGACCACTCTGTTCATTAACATATTCAAGTCATATTTTCTGCAATCGAGTTTGGAACGGTTTACCTTGAGTTTGTATCTATTATTTGCTCGAGTATTGTTGTGGTTGAAGCTGAAGTAGTCATTGACAGGAAGGACATTGTGGCAGATAATTTTATGTACTACACTTAGGTCAGATTGAAGTTGACGTAGTTCTAAATTGTCTAAGCCCAAAATTTGGAGTCTGGTGGCATAAGGTATTTTATTGCGGCTAGAGGAATGGAGGACTCTTCTCGTAAAATATCTCTGGACTCTCTCGATTGTATTTATGTCCGATATGCAGTGCGGGTTCCAGACAGATGAGCTGTATTCAAGAATTGGTCTAGCAAATGTTTTGTATGCTCTAGTTAGTAGTACAACAATACCAGAGAAGAAGCTACGCAAGATTCGGTTAACAACTCTTAATGCCTTTTTGGCAATGTTGTTACAGTGGGCTCAGGCACTTAGATCTTTAGAAATGAGTACTCCAAGGTCCTTGACAGAGTGAGGGTCATCTACAAGTTCATGTCCATCTAATTTGTATTTTATGTTTTGTTTTTTTTTTTGCCAATGTGCAAGACAGAGCATTTGTTGGTTGAGATTTGAAGTTGCCACTTGTTAGACCAATCTGACACATAGTCAAGGTCTTTTTGAAGGGTAGTTACATTGTCGATGGTGTTGAATAGTTTATCATCATCAGCGAAGAGAACTTACTATATGTTTATTTATTTATTTATTTTTATTAAATTTGTATACCGCCCTTCTCCTGCTGGACTCAGGGCGGTGCACAGCCAAAAATAAAAAACATTCCAATACAAAATTTAACATTTTTAAAAAGAATTACACAACTTTGGCCCAAAATTTAAAACATCCCAACTAAAACCCATAGACAATTAAAAATCTAACATCTCAAAAAAGGGGGGGGGGTGTTACGCCAGCCCTGCTTGGTGGAAAAGAAAAGTTTTTAGGGTACGGTGAAAAGCCCAGAGATCTGGTATCCTTCGTATCTCTGGGGGCAAATTGTTCCAGAGGGCAGGTGCTGCCACAGAGAAGGCCCTCCCCCTGTGGGTCGCCAGCCGACACTACCTGGCTGACGGCACCCTGAGGAGTCCCTCTCTGTGGGAGCGTACTGGCCGGTGGGAGGCTATCGGCGGCAGAAGGCGGTCCCACAAATACCCCGGCCCTATGCCATGGAGCGCTTTAAAGGTGGTGACCAACACCTTGAAACGCACCCGGAAGACCACCGGAAGCCAATGCAGCTCACGCAGGAGAGGCGTCACATGGGAGCGCCCCCTCGCTCCCATAATCCCCTACGTGGCCACATTCTGCACCAGTTGGAGCCTCTGGGTGCTCCTTAAGGGGAGCCCCATGTAGAGAGCATTGCAGTAGTCCAGGCGGGAAGTGACGAGTGCCTGAGTGACTGTGTGTAAGGAGTCCTGATCCAGAAAGGGACACAATTGGTGAATCAGGCGAACCTGATGAAAAGCCCCCCTGGCCACGGCTGTCATATGCTCTTCTAAAGACAGCCGTGCATCCAGGAGGATGCCCAAGTTGCGAGCCCTCTCCGAGAGGGCCAAAGACTCACCCTCAATAGCCAGTGACGGCACCAGCTGGCTATATCGGGATGCCAGAAGCCACAGCCACTCAGTCTTGGAAGGGTTGAGTCGAAGCCTGATACTCCCCATCCAGATCTGCACGGCCTCGGGACATTGGGACATTACTTCAAGGGCATCGTTGGGATGGCCAGGGGTGGAGATGTACAGCTGAATATCGTCAGTGTACTGATGGAACTCCACCCCAAAGCCATGGATGATCTTGCCCAGCGGCTTCATATAAATGTTGAACAGAAGGGGTGAGAGGACTGACCCCTGCGGCACCCCACAAACAAGGCACCTCGGGGTCGACCTCTGCCCCCCTGCCAACACCGACTGCGTCCGGTCGGAGAGATAGGAGGAGAACCACCACAGAACGGTGCTCCCCATTCCCAACCCCTCCAACCGGCGCAGCATAATACCATGGTCGATGGTATCAAAAGCCACTGAGAGATCTAACAGGACCAGGATAGAGGAACAACCCCTATCCCGAGCCCTCCAGAGATCATCCACCAACGCGACCAATGCCGTTTCCGTGCTGTGCCCAGGCCTGAAGCCGGACTGGAGCGGATCCAGATAGACAGCTTCATCCAGGTACCCAGGAAGCTGTTGCGCCACCACACTCTCAACAACCTTTGCCATGAAGGGAAGGTTGGAGACCGGACGGTAGTTAGCCAAAACAGCTGATCCAGAGCGGGCTTCTTGAGGAGGGGCCTCACCAACGCCTCTTTCAAGGCGGATGGCAAGACATGTTCTATGTACTATATAGATATATACATCTATACTTAGTGATGGGATTCAAATAATTTAACAACTGGTTCTCTACCCTAATGACCGGCTGGGTGGGCGTGGCCATGATGGATTGGCCATGGTGGGCATGGCCAGGGGATGTGACAGGCAGCACTTGGCCTCCTGCACCCCTCTGGGAGCAAAAACGGGCCACAGGGGGATGATGCACCATCCCCCCACACCCTGTTTTGGGTCTAGTAGGCCTCCCTGAAGCTTCCTGGGAGCGAAAACAGTGTGCAGGGGGACTCCTGGAAGGGATGGGGAGGGACCAACCAGCAATTTAACTACATATTCACCTAAACCAGCCTGAACTGGCTTAATCCCACTACTGTCTATACTGAGGATGGCCAACCTTGGCAACTTTAAGACTTGTGGACTTCAACTCACAGAATTTCCCAGCCACAAAGTGCTAGTTTTGAGGGATTCTGGGCATTGAAGTCCACAAGTCTTAAAGTTGCCAAGGTTGGACTCCCCCTAATCTGTAGGATATCTGAATATTTGTATCCTCAAACATCCATTTCCTGCATGCAGCTTTCTCAGCCCATCTGTTGTTTGCTGATTTTCCCCACACACATACACCCCAAAGATTGAAAGGAACATACATAAATATATATATATATTCCACTCTGAATAAGGAGCGTGGAGGTGTCTTTTATTTTTAGGTGTCTGAGAGATGTTTTCTAGAGTTTGCTCCAGTTCCGGAAAAGACCATGGTCAATCCATGAAGTGCCAGAGAAAGGATGAAACTTGTACAAGTGTTGTGTTGCTACAAGCATTTTTAAAGGTTAAAGAAGGAAGGGGTACTTTAGTTATCTTCATTTTTTTTAAAAAAAATACAGTAAATGTTCCCCTTTCATAAAACATAAAAAGGAATTTTTTGTTGTCTAGATTGTCATCATTGATGTGTTGAAGAAGAACTCTGTGGAGATATTGTGGCCCGCCGGTGGCCAGCAGAGTTGGCAGCAGAGTCGGACAGTGAGGAGGTTGGGGAGGAACTTGGCCCAGTCCTGGGGGCTGGGGAAAGCTTGGACAAGGGCTCTGCGTTGGAGGCAGAGAGGAGCTAGACAGCAGTGAGGCAGAGGAACAGCTGGAGCCCGTTCTCAGTGTGTGCTTGTGCAGAACTGCCAGAAGACAACTCAGAAAGCAAGGTCGACTTGGGAGTAAAACCACACCTTGGAGATGATTGGCCCCTCCCATAGGAAACAAAAGAGGAACGAATGGGGAGGGGGCTTTTGCAGGAAACAATTCATTCATTCCGTGACTCTGAGAGACTCTGTGCCACGTTTTGCCTTTTGCCTCATTTGCCAAGTTACGTGGCAGCTTGCCAAGCGAGATAAGGTGTGTGGCTAAGTATTCCTTTGAAAAACTGTTTGGACAGGCCTTGCTGACTGTGAATGAGAGTAATTCACAGTCGTGTAAATAAAAGAGGTTTTGCCAGAACCAAGACTCTGCTTCCTGCTTTTTAAGGGAGCCTAAGAGAATAGGGAAACACATATGAACCATGGTGGCACAGTGGTTAGAGGACAGTAGCTCAGGCTAATTTACTGCTTACTCCAGGAGTTCGATCCTGACTGTCTTTTGTCCTTCTGAGGTTGGTAAAATGAGGATTGTTGGGGACAAGATGCTGATTCTGTAAACCCCTTAGAGAGAACTGTCTGTCTGTCTGTCTGTCTGTCTGTCTGTCTGTCTGTCTGTCTGTCTATCTATCTATCTATCTATCTATCTATCTATCTATCTATCTATCTATCTATCTATCTATCTATCTCCCTCTGCCTGCCTGCCTGCTTATCTATCTATCTATCTATCTATCTATCTATCTATCTATCTATCTATCTATCTATCTATCTATCTTCTATCTATCATCTATCTATCTATTTATCTATCTATCTATCTATCTATCTATCTATCTATCTATCTATCTATCTATCTATCTCCCTCTGTCTGTCTGTCTGTCTGTCTGTCTGTCTGTCTATCTATCATCATCTATTTATCTATCATATCTATATCTACCATTGCTCTATCTATCACCTATCTATCCATCTCTCTTATCTATCCATCCATCCATCCATGTAGGAGGTGACCAGGCTGAACCCGAGGGAAGGTCAAACTCATAATCAGTCTTGAGTCCCTTTGCGCTCGCAAGAGATCTAACTCTGACCCACCTTGAATTCTGCTGACTCTTATCTACCATCAATTGATTGGCCCCCAAGTCACCCAACCATCTTTCATGCCTAAGGCAGGACTAGAACTCGCACTCTTCTGCTTTGTAGCTTGGTGCCTTAACTACTAGTGACTAGACCAAACGGATTGTATCTATCTATCATCCAGTGGTGGGTTGCTACTGGTTCGCCCCGGTTCGGGAGAACCAGTAGCAGTGGCGGTGGGAGGCTCCGCTCACCCGCCCGGACGTCATCAAATACACTCTGCGCATGTGCAGAAGTAGCATGCATGCGAGTGAACTGGTAGCAAAGGTAAATGAAATTGCTATCATATATTTACTTATCATATCTCTGTATTCTTCTCTCTCTCTCTTTCTGTCTCCCTCCCTCCCCCCTCCCTCCCTTTCTATTATCTATCTATCTATCTATCTATCTATCTATCTATCTATCTATCTATCTATCTATCTATCTATCTTCTATCTCTCTCTCTGCTGTCTGTCCCTCCCTCTATCTATCTATCTATCTATCTATCTATCTATCTATCTATCTATCTATCTATCTATCTATCTATCTATCTTCTATCTCTCTCTCTGCTGTCTGTCCCTCTATCTATCTATCTATCTATCTATCTATCTATCTATCTATCTATCTATCTATCTATCTATCTATCATCTATCTATCTTCTAATCTATCATCTCTCTCTCTCTCTCTCTCTCTCTCTCTCAGTCTACCTCCCTCCCTCCGTCTCCTCCCCTCTCTCTCTCATAAAGAGACAGGTGAAGATTTCTGATCTCTGCAAGAATTGTTGACCTCTTTTAGTCCGTCTTCCTTTCTGATTTACCTCTGAACCACAAAAAAGTCAGCAACACTGAGAAATTCTGGGATATTCTTCTGAAATGTCAGCAGTGACCATTTGTGTGGCCAAAATAGATTCCATGCATTACATCAAGAGAAATATGGAATTTGGCTGAGAGCCTTTAAGAAGCTTCCGTGAACTTTGGACCTCAGATTTAATGGGACATGAATGAATTTAGCTCAGGAGCCTCCAACCCAGGACGCTTGATAATAATAATAACAAGATGCAAAGAGGGGGAAAAAAATCTACCACACGTAAAAAATAACAGCGAAGGAGAAAGAGATGTGCATTATTTGAAATTTTTGACATCATAAAGAAGATGCACACTTGAGCTTTTATATGTCCCAGATGGTTATTTTCTGATAATGCACCTGGTTAAAATAAAGTTTTCCCTCTGGATGCATCTATAATACCTCCATAAGAACAATTTGGAACATTTCTATTACAGCTGCAGTAGGCACAAACAACATTTATGGATGCATTAGGCAAGATCAGGTACAGTTATACGTGGGAAGGGGAGGGGGCCCAAAAGGTATTTCCAGAAATATTATTACTTAGTGCCAGATCTGGTTAAGTCGAGAAGGAGTTTATGAGCTTCAGTTGCAACTAAGCATTTCAGAAATGAAGAATACGTTTGATTTCCTCAGGTGGCGTTCTTTGAAAAAGAAAGATTGCATCTGAAATTTCCTTCCTTCCTTCCTCTCTCTCTATCTCCTTCCATCCTTCCTAGCTTTCTTCCTCTCTCCCATTCTCCTTCCTTCCTTCTTTCCTTCTTTCCTTCCTTCCTTCCTCTCTCTCTATCTCCTTCCATCCTTCCTAGCTTTCTTTCTCTCTCCCATTCTCCTTCCTTCCTTCTTTCCTTCTTTCCTTCCTTCCTCTCTCTCTATCTCCTTCCATCCTTCCTAGCTTTCTTCCTCTCCCATTCTCCTTCCTTCCTTCCTTCCTTCCTTCCTTCCTTCCTTCCTTCCTTCCCTCCCTCCCTCCCTCCCTCCCTCCCTCCCTCCCTCCCCCCTTGACAAGATTCCTCGCTATCCTGTCAGAGCTGAAGAAGCTTCTTGGATGAGAAGCAAAATGTCTCCAAAAGGGGGGAAAAAACTCAAGAAAGTCTGGTTGCTTCCTGAAAAACCACCTTTGAGGTTGCCTTCATGAGATTCCTATCTACTGCTTTAAAAGTCTAGTCTATCTAATCAGCAAGGTCTCCAACAAAGAAGGGAGGGGATTCAAAATAATAGACAAACAGAATAACAGAGTCGGAAGGGACCTCTGAAGTCTTCTAGTCCATCCCTCTGCTCTACACCACTTCAGACAAATGGTTATTCAACATCTTCTTAAAAACTTCCAGTGTTGGAGCACCTACAACTTCTGAACTTCTGTTCCACTGGTTAATTGCTCTGACTGTTAGGAAATTTGGCAAATGGCAGAACTAAGTATTTAAGATGTTATGTAGTTGGGTAATGAAACTTCTGCTAGAAAAGCACCAAGGTCAGAGAGCACGAAGAACCCCAGAGCCTTCCTCGTCTCTTCCTCCTCCTCTCCTCTTCCTTTCCCCCCTCCTCCCCCCTCCTCTGCCTCCCCATAAACCTTAGAATAGAATAGAGTAGAGTAGAGTAGAGTAGAGTAGAGTAGAGTAGAGTAGAGTAGACTAGACTAGACTAGACTAGACTAGACTAGAATAACAGAGTTAGAAGGGATTTTGGAGGTCATCTAATCAATCCCCCTGCTTAGGCAGGAAACCCTATACCATTTCAGACAAATGCTTGTCCAATCTCTTCTTGACAGCCTCCAGTGTTGGAGCATCCAGAGTTTCTAGAGGCAAGCAGTTCCACTGATAAATTGTTCTAACTGTTAAGAAATTTCCACATAGTTCTAGGTTGCTTCTCTCCTTGATGAGTTTCCACCCATTGCTTCTTGTCCTGCCTTCAGGTGCTTTGGAGAATAGCTTCACTCCTTCTTCTTTGTGGCAGCCCCTGAGATATTGGAAGACTGCTATCATATCTCCCCTAGTCCTTCAGTTCTTTAGAGTAGACATACCCAATTCCTGTAACTGTTCTTCCTATGTTTTAGCCTCCAGCTCCTTAATAATTCTTACTAATGTTACTGTTAGTTATCAATATTAGTGTTACTAGATAGGAATGTGGTGATTCACTTAACAATGGTGGCAAGAAAATGGGGCGAAACTCACTTAACAAATATCTCACTTAACAGTAGAAATTTTGGGCTCAATTGTGGTCGCAATGTATATATTATTTAATCCATTCTGTATCCTGGGATATAGAATGGATTAAATTATATTCAGGCATCCTATTATTTTTCAAGACTAATTCTGCCCAGAGTCACCTTATAAAGGATATGGCATACAAATTTAATCAATCAATCAATAAACTGAGAAATTTCCAAAATGAATTCAGGACAAATTTCGGACTTTAGCTTCTGGGCCTCTTCAGACAGATATTAGTCCTCTGTGTTTTGATTCAAGCAGCACTTTAAAGAAACAGGATTCGGTGGCATTTTTTCTTTTTAAATATAGATTTTGTCAAGAAGCAGATGCTCCGATAAACATTGACAAAAATACATATTCTACATGAAAGGATCTTGAGACAACAGTTACGTTCCAGATTGCTTTATTTGATGCTTTGTTGGTGATGTTTTATTTATGGGTATGTACTCATTAGTAATGGAAAATAGGAACACTGTGTGTGTGTATGCAAATATATATATATGTATATATATATTAGGGATATATCCACAATTACATGGGAAGAAACCCGAAATATTAACTATACACACATACATACCCGTGAATATATATATATATATATGTTTATAATTCATATTTTGCTGATAAAAAAATAAAGGGAGACTAGTATAGATCTATTTCAAGCTATTTAGCTCTCATCAGCTAGCCATACCCTTACTTGGATTTGAACTTGGGCTGCCTGCATGTTAGGCAGTTTTATTAACCTCTGAGCCACAAGTTCTCCTCCCGTCATCAGGTTGAGCCAGGGGAGAGATTAAGTGTTTTTCTATCGAGACACCTGGTCTACCCCAGCATGTGGGAGGGAGTATACTGCATCCCTTTCGCCTTTCCCAATACCAATATATATATTGGGATTCAAATAATTTAACAACTGGTTCTCTGCCCTAATGACTGGCTGGGTGGGTGTGGCCATAGTGGGTGTGGCCAGGGGGTGTGACAGGCAGCACTCAGCTTCCTGCACTGCCCTGGGAGCAAAAACGGGCTGCTGGGGGGGGTTGTTGCCTCCCCATGGCCTGTTTTAGGGCCTAGTAGGCCTCCCTGCAGTGTCATGGGAGCAAAAATGGGCCAAGAGGGGCCTGTGCGGCCCCCCACACCCCATTTAGGGCTAGGAGGCCTCTCTGAAGCCTCATGGGAACAAAAATGGGCCACAAGGGGGCACACCGCACCCACCCACCCACCCACCGCCTCCCATTTTGGGTCTAGAAGGCCTCCCTGCACTTATCTGGGAGCCAAAATGGAGTGTGTGGGGATTCCTGGAAGGAGCAGGGAGGGGAGGGGCCAGCCAGAAATTTAACTACCAGTTCGCCCGAACTGGCCTGAACCAGCTGAATCCCACCACTGAGTGAGTGAGTGAGTGAGTGAGTGAGTGAGAGAGAGAGAGAGAGAGAGAGAGAATTAGTAGATGATATTTTATGCATCTAGTTTCAGTTCCATACAGGTCGAAGGTAGATAAGAGTGAGTTGCAGTTCTACCTTAGGCATGAAAGTCAGCTTGGTGACTTTGGGCCAATCACCAGGAGAAGGTGAGTTCTAGTCCCCTCTTAACTATGAAAGCCAGCTGGATGACCTTGTGCGAATCACCAGGAGAGGGTGAGTTCTAGTTCTACCTTAGGCATGAAAGCCAGCTAGGTAACTTTGGGCCAATCACCAGGAGACAGTGAGTTCTAGTCCTGCCTCAGTCATGATAGCCAGCTGTGTGACTTTGGGAGTTCTAGTCCTGCCTTAGGCATGAAAGCCAGCTAGGTGACTTTGGGCCAATCACCAGGAGACAGTGAGTTCTAGTCCTGCCTCAGTCATGATAGCCACCTGTGTGACTTTGGGAGTTCTAGTCCTGCCTTAGGCATGAAAGCCAGCTAGGTGACTTTGGGCCAATCACCAGGAGACAGTGAGTTCTAGTCCTGCCTCAGTCATGATAGCCACCTGTGTGACTTTGGGAGTTCTAGTCCTGCCTTAGGCATGAAAGCCAGCTAGGTGACTTTGGGCCAACCACCAGGAGACTCTGTTCTAGTTCTATGTGAAAGTCAGCTGGGTGACTTTGAGCCAATCACTAGGAGGTAGTGAGTTCTAGTCCTGCCTTAATCATGAAAACTGGCTGGGGATTTTGGGGTCCCTCTCTGCCCAACCCACCTCACACAGTTACTATTGGGGGAGGGATAATAGGAGAAGGAAGTTGTATTAAGTATGTTTGTGCCCTTGTGTGACTTCTAAAGTAAAGAAAGTAGGATAAAAATCTAATAATAAAATAAAATAAAATAAAAAATTAAATTAAATTAAAAAAAATACAATAAAGTCCAATGAAATACAATAAATCAAAATAAAATAAAAATGTAAAATAAAGTAACAGGAAATGAAACAATAAAACAAAACAAAATAATAAATAAAACAAAATAAACAAAACGAATACAATACAGTGCAGTACAAGGCAATAATAAATTAAATTTTATACGCTTGCAAAAGTCTAGGGGGAACTTTTCTTTTTCGAAAAGGAATGGAAACTGCGTGAGCTCCGTCTGTCTGTCACCATAACGGCACCAATGGAAAGTTTGTTCTTCCAGGCACCGTTGCAAAAAAAAAAAAAAAAAAAATTGAAGGAAAAGAATGAGCAGAAATCTGAAAAAAAATTGCACTTAGGATTCATGTATCATTGCACCTTTGCTCTCATTTGCCTGTAGGGTTTCTCTCTCTCTCTCTCTCTGTCTCTTTTTTCCAGTGGCTTAAAATTGTAAGCATGCTTCAGGAGCCCGTAGGAAAAGAGAGCAGTGGAGTTTGCGAGCATATTTCATGGAGAATCTGTCTCTGGCATGTCATCCATCTAAACTAGAAATCTAATGCGGTCTGTCATATGTAATCCGGCTGGCAGAGCCCCAGCAAAAGGCTCTGCATAGAGAGCAATCTAGGGCTAGTCACGAATTTACCTGGTTCTTGTTTATCCCAGGTACTTAAAGGGGCAGAAAGCTGGGTGTTGTAATTGGGGCATCGCCATCAGTTGCAATCAGGGGTGGGTTCCTGGAGGTTCGGCAGCATTCGGGTAATCCTTTAGTCAAGGATCACAAGGGTTCAGTGAACCCCCAAATGCCAGCCCTGGCTGGCCATGCCCACCCCTCCCCTCCCTGCCCCACCCCTCCCATCCTTCCCTGCCCCTCCCATGAATTATTTATTTCTTTATTTATTTTATTGGATTTCTATACCGCCCTACTCCCGAAGGACTCAGGGCGGGGAACAGCCACAGAATAAAACACATAAATACAAAAATTTAAAATAGAATAAAAATGAATTAAATAATTTGGCTGAGACACAATCAAAATACCCAATAATTTAAAAACAAATTAAAATTTACATTTAAAAGGGGAGAAGATTTAGGCCAGGCCAGCTTGATAAAATAAAAAAGCCTTAAGCGCGCGAAGGAAGGTGCGCAGATCCGGGATCCTCCGTATCTCCGGGGGGAGCTCGTTCCAGATCGTAGGTGCCCCCAAATAACCAGGTCCTAAGCCATGGAGCGCTCTAAAGGTGATAACCAAAACCTTGAAGCGCACCCGGAAGACCACCAGGAGCCAGTGCAGCTCGCGCAGGAGAGGTGTTACATGGGAACGCCACGTCGCTCCCATAACCACCCGCGCGGCTGCACTCTGCACCAGTTGGAGCCTCCGAGTGCACTTCAAGGGGAGCCCCATGTAGAGAGCGTTACAATATTCCAGACAAGAGGTGACAAGGGCATGAGTGACTGTGCATAGGGAGTCCCGATCTAGAAAGGGACGCAACTGGCGGATCAGGCGAACCTGATGAAAAATCCTCCCGGTCACAGCCATCAAGTGCTCTTCTAAAGACAGCCGTGAATCTCCACATGGCCCATTCATCATTCTAGGTAAGTGCAGGGGCAGCGCAGAGGGTCTGGGAGGGCAAAAAACGGGCCTACTGGAGATTCCGGAAGTCCAGAAATGGGCCTGTTTCTGGCCTCCGGTGGGCCTCCAGGAGCCCGGGAGTAGCAGTTTTTGCCCTCCTGGAGGCTCAAGAAAAGCCTCCAGAGACTGGGGAGGGTGAAAAATACCCCCTCCCACCATGGTGCAGGCGGCTGACTAGGCCACGCCCACCGTGGCCATGCCCACCCAGCAATGGGGCAGTGAACCCATTGCAAACCCATTGCTAAAGGATCTGAAGCCCACTCTATCTATCTATCTATCTATCTATCTATCTATCTATCTATCTATCTATCTATCTATCTTCTATCTATGTTCACAGAGAGGGCTTGCAATCTGGGTGTCCTCCTGGACTCACGGCTGTCTTTAGAAGAGCATATGATGGCCGTAGCCAGGGGGGCTTTTTATCAGGTTCGCCTGATCCACCAGTTGCGTCCCTTTCTGGACCGGGACACCTTGTGCACGGTCACTCACGCCCTCGTCACCTCCCGTCTGGACTATTGTAATGCTCTCTACATGGGGCTCCCCTTGAAGAGCACTCGGAGGCTCCAACTGGTCCAGAATGCGGCTGCGCGGGTGGTTATGGGCGCACCTCGTTACGCCCATTTAACACCTCTCCTGCACGAGCTGCACTGGCTCCCAGTGGTCTTCCGGGTGCAATTCAAGGTGTTGGTCACCACCTTTAAAGCGCTCCATGGCATAGGACCTGGATATCTACGGGACCGCCTTCTGCCACTAACAGTCTCCCACCGACCAGTTCGCTCCCACAGAGAGGGACTCCTCAGGGTACCGTCGGCCAAGTTATGTCGGCTAGGGACACCCAGGAGGAAAGCCTTCTCTGTCAGAGCCCCTGCCCTCTGGAATGAATTGCCCCTGGATATTCGTAACATTTCTGACCTCCGGGTCTTTCGCTGTGCCCTCAAGACCCTACTGTTCCGACAGGCGGGGCTGTCAAATTGATTGATTTTAAATTGGGTTTTAATTTTGGGTTTTAAAATTCGGCCAAAACTATTTAATGATTTTAATTAATTTTAACTAGATATTGTATATTTGTATATTTGTATTTTAATTCTGGCTGTACACCGCCCTGAGTCCTTTGGGAGATTGGGCAATTTTTAAATAAAATTATTATTATTATTATTATTATTATTATTATTATTATTATTATTATTATTATTATTATTATTATTATTATTATTATTATTATTCTTTAGCTGGGTCACAAAACATCTGCAAGAAAACACCCAAACTCAGAGAATCCCCAGGTGCCCACCTGGCTCTCTTCTCCCCCCAGAACCTGGCAAGATGGGACAGAGATTGTTTGACTCTTTCAAAACAACACACGAAAGGAAGAAAAAAAACTCCCTCTAGGGCAGGGGTGTCAAACTTAATTTCATTGAGGGCCGCATCAGGGTTGTGTTTGACCTCAGGGGGGCAGGGGGCGTGGCCAGGGTGGGTGTGGCCAACTCAATGTCACTCATGTCGGGGGGCACCTGTGGAGGCCCAAATGCTCTGCCAGTGAAAATGGGTTCCCGAGCTTCGTTTTCACCCGCGGCGGCCTCTCTGCCAGCAAAAGCAGAGCTCAGGAGGGCCGCCCATGGCCAGAGATGGGTTTCACATATGTTTACCACTGGTTCGCCATGCGTGCACGCACTCACTTGCTTTGCACGCACACGCTCCTTCCACGCATGCACCCAGCCTCGAAGACATGGCTAAATAGGATAGCATAGCGCCGTCCTATTTAGGGGCTGCTACTGGTTCACCCAAATCAGTCTGAACCAGCTGAATACCACTATGCCTATGACCCTCGCAAGCTCCGTTTTCACCAGCAGAGGCACCACGAGCCGGTCCTTCTCTGTTTCCAGAGTGACCCCGTGGGCCAGATCTAAGCATCCCCCAGGGCCGGATCTGACCCACCCCAGGCCTTGAGTTTGACACCCCTGCTCTAGGGGGAACGTTTTGCCATTGCAGCTCTTGCAATAAAAGACTTTCTGCTGTGAAGCACAACGGGCCACGGAACCCCGTGAAGTTCCTACAGGATTTCAGTTTCCTCTCTCCGTCTTTTCTCGGCGGGAATTAAGTTTTACTCTAAGAATGATTATATCCATCTCGTGCTGGGTAGCATTGAGCGTCACCCCACTGTTTCATTAGGAAGAACTTAGAACTACGCCGACCTCAGTCTGACCTAAGCGTAGTACATAAAATTATCTGCCACAATGTCTTTCCTGTCAATGACTACTTCAGCTTCAACCACAACAATACAAGAGCAAATAATAGATACAAACTCAAGGTAAACCGCTCCAAACTCGATGGCAGAAGATATGACTTCAGTAACAGAGTGGTCAATGCCTGGAATGCACTACCTGACTCTGTAGTTTCTTCCCCAAACCCCCAAAACTTTAACCTTAAACTGTCTACTGTTGACCTCACCCTATTCCTAAGAGGTCTGTAAGGGGTGTGCATAAGAGCACCAGCGTGCCTACCGTCCCTGTCCTAATATTCCTTTTTTATTACTCTTTTCATGTATTCCAATTATGTTTATACTTTTACCTGTTATCTTATATATGCTTGACAAATAAACTTATGATTATGGTTATGAAATGGCACAGCAGCCAAAGACAGATGCACAGTCCATGCTTATCTCTCTCAAGGCTATATACCAGGGTTACCTACAGCAGCCGGAGGGGAGTGACCTCTACAAGCCGCGAAATTGCTCTGTTGGCAAATGTGATTGATAACACACCCTGAGGGGAGGGGGAAAACAGGGTCATAATTGGAGCGTAAATTACGTAGGGTCAGAGCTGGCTTCACTTGGGAACATGCCGACATGAAGCTCCTAATAACTGGATTTCTTTTGAAGCTTGGCTCGAGATTCATGATTTAATTAGGGCACCTGTTGGAACCCTGATACTGCCCTCTGTTTTGCCATCAGACGCCCTTCTGGAAAAGCCTCTGAAGCCAATAACAGATTATTATATGATTATGATTATTATATGAGAAAGAGCTCAGCATCGTTGAAGGGATGTTCGAATCTCCTTTTGTGTAGTCTATCATGGCTGTTCCATTCTTCTCTTCCTTCAGGTGGCAAATCCTGCAATAAGAAACCTGAGAGGAGTGGGGGGACAGGGGGGCCGAGACGAAGCAGAAATCTGCATATTTTCCTGCCCTCTAATAAGAAATAATCCACGTTAGCAGCTGCTCCCGAAGCCCATCCTTATTGAAATATGACTGTAATATAGGAAAGATAGCTCCCCCAATATTAATCTCCTCGGTGTTTTGCGGAATGTTTGCAAGGAACGAAAGAAAGAAAACAGTCTCCCATGTATTTTGTTTTATTTTATTTTTATTAGAAACTGCATCATTAGCTTTAAAAGAGTTGGAGAGAGAGAGAAAAATGATGGAGGGTTGATTTTTTTTTTTTTTTTGTTTTTGCTTTTCACTTCTCTTTTTCTCCTCCGCTCCTCTATCTTCTTCAGTTGCTTGGAAAAGAAGTTAGAAGGAAAAAAAATAAAAATAAAGACATTCTTTCATAAACAGTTTTCCCCCTCTGGCTGGCATATTAGAAGAGTATATTAAATTCTCTCTCTCTCCCCCCCACCCCCCTTCAAGAAAAGAAAAGCAGCAAATCCTAGAAATATTTGCATGCTAATGTCCCCACTGAGGCTCTGACGGATGAGACAGACAGAGTGGAAGAGGGTGAGCCATGGATTGAAGTAGCAGCCACAGGACCAAGTCCTATAACAAATGGGTCTTCCCTTCCTATTTTTTCCCCTCCTTCCCTTCCTTGCCTTCCCTTTTTCTGTCCCATTTCCTTCCTTAACTTCCCTCTCCCCTTCCCCTTCCCCTTTCCTTCCTTCCTTCTTCCCTTCCCTTCCTATTTTTCCTTCCTTGCCTTCCCTTTCTCCTTCCCTATTCCTTCCTATTTTCTTCCCTTCCCTTTCCTACCCTACCCTACCAATTTTTTCCTTCCTTGCCTTCCCTCTCCCCTTCCCCTTTCCTTCCTATATCCTTTCTTCCCTCCCTCCCTTCCCTCCCCATTTTTTCCTTCGTTGCCTTCCCTTTCCCCTTCCCTTTTCCTTCCTTCCTTCCCTTCCTATTTTTCCTTCCTTGTGTTCTCTTCCCCCTTCCCCATTCGTTTCTATTTCCTTCCCTCATTCCCTTCCCTTTCCTATTCTTGCTTACCCTACCGATTTTTTCCTTCTTTGCCTTCCCTTTCTCTTTCCCTTTCCCCTTCCCTTTTCCTTCCTTCCTTCTTCCCTTCCTTCCCTTCCCTTTCCATTTTTCCTATCCCTTTCCTTTCCCCTTCCCTCCCATTTTCTTCCCTTTTTTTTTTTTAATTTGATTTATATGCCGCCCTTCTCCGGAGACTCAGGGCGGCTTACAATGTGCTAAGCAATAGCCTTCATCCTTTTGTATATTTATACAAAGTCAGCTTATTGCCCCCACAAACTGGGTCCTCATTTAACCTACCTTAGAAAGGATGGAAGGCTGAGTCAACCTTGAGCCTGGCGAGATTCGAACCTGCAGTAATTGCAGGCAGCTGGTCTTAATAACAGGGTGCTTTAGACCACTGTACTACCAAGGCTCTTCTTCCTTCCTTCCTTCCTTCCTTCCTTCCTTCCTTCCTTCCTTCCTTCCTTCCTTTCCTTGCCCCTCTCCATCCTCCTCCCCCTCCCCCCCTCTCCTGTTGTATTGACTACAAATCCCATCACCTCTGACTTAAGAAACAAAACAGGACTTTTGAATTTCACAGAAACGCCAGTAAGCCGAGAAAAGCTGGCAGAGAGTGTTTATAATCATAAAAATACAGAAATAAGAACAATTAAATCTAACCCAACTGTTAGATAGTTTGCGTAATGCTGCCTGAAATTTCCCAGTAAGCATTTCCCCCCCCACCCCACCCCCCATAATGAAAAATAACTTAGGACGCGACACGAACAAGGTGTTCTAATTAAATAGATTTGTTTACATCTTGTGCCATGAAAAGCTAATTCAGGCTGATATACTATATATTCCATTGCTATCTCTCTCGCACTCGGTGCAAAAAAAAAAACCCACCCATTTTTAAGTAGTGTTTTATTTAAGAATGTTTTTAAAGGCGTCTTGATTAAGGAACCAGTGATTTAATGAAACGAGCTTCTCATTTTCCTAGGGAAGAATTCATATAATAGTGTGTGTATGTGTCTGTGTGTATCTATATGCAAAAAGGCAGGGAAAGGCCACAGAGTGAGCCATTTATCACAATATTCCCTCTCTTTTTATTACAGTGGCTTTGCTACTCAAGTTGACTTGACAAGTTCTCACAGCCTGTGGTCAGTACACCTTTTTCTCAAGTGGCGACTAGAAGCAATGTTCGAAAAGATCAACCAAGCAGAGCTGTAGGTGCTGTGAAGTTTTAACAGATGAACAGAATTGGAAGAGACCTTGTAGGTCATTGTTGTGGCCCGTACGTGGCCTGTGTGGATTGTAGCTGATTCTGACAGTGAGGAGGCTGGTGTGGTGCTGCACAAGCAGCCTGTGCAGCTGACACTCGAGTCCGACAATGAGGAGGCTGGAGAAGATGTGGTGCCAGAGGCAGGGATTCAGCCAGGGCCTTCAGAACCGCCAGAAGCTCCCTTAAATGATAGAGGACGAAGAGGAGGAGCCTCTTCTCAATGCACGGGTACGCAGAGTGGCCAAAAGGCAGGAGTGGCTCCTCAGAAGGAGGTCTCCTCGAGAGTAAGGCTTGGGGCTAATTGGCCACTCCCTTAGCCTATTTAAGGAGGAACGCCAACTGAAGCAATTTGCAGGGAACAACTTTGTTCACTCTCCTTCGCGTCTTGATCTTAGTTCTCCGCAACTTGCTTCTGGGCTTTCTGCCAACCATAGTAAGATTACGATTGTTTATTCTTTGGATTCTTGTAGCCTGTTAAGAAAGTTAATTAACAGCCTTTGTTTGAAAAAAAAAACCTGATTTAATTTAGTAAACTAAGGTTTGTACAGACTTTGTGCGTGCTGCGTTCTTTGGGGTCCGTAGCTGGGGCAGAACAGACATCTAGTCCACTGTGCCTTGTCTTTTAGGAGAAAACCTAAGTATCTAGATGTCTCGGGAGATTCTCGGTCATCCCCATATAGATTGGGTGAAACCAGGCTTAATAGCAGTAACTGTGAGAGGGATCTTGGAGTCTTAGTGGACAACCAGCTAAATATGAGCCAGCAGTGTGCAGCGCCAGCTAAAAAAGCCAATGCAATCCTAAATTGCATTAACAGATGGGTACGATCAAGATCAAGTGAGGTATTAATATCACTCTATAAAGCCTTAGTAAGACCATACCTAGAGTACTGCATCCAGTTTTGGTCACCACAGTATAAAAAAGATGTTGAGACTCTAGAAAGAGTGCAGAGAAGAGCAACCAGGATGATTAGGGGACTGGAGGCTAAAACATATGAAGAACAGTTGAGGGAACTGGGCCTGGCTAGTCTAGTGAAGAGAAGGACCAGTGGAGACAGGATAGCAATCTTCCAATATCTGAGGGGCTGCTACAGAAAGGAGGGGATCAAGCTATTTTCTAAAGCACCTGAAGGCCAGATAAGGAACAATGGATGGAAACTGAAAGAAGGAGAGATTCAACCTGGAAATAAGGAGAAATTTTCTGACAGTGAAAAAAATCAACCGATAGAACAGAAGTTGCCTTCGGAAGTTGCGAGAGCTTCATCATTTGAGACTTTCAAGAAGAGATTGGACTGCCATTTGTCAGAAATGGTGTAGGGCAGGGGTTTGGAGTAGATGACCTACAAGGTCCCTTCCAACTCTGTTAATCTGTAATCCAGGTCATGGTTATTGCAAAGGTCCTATTTCAAGAGGCAACTGGACTTTCTGGTTTTTCTTTGAAGACGTTTCGCTTTTCATCCAAGAGGCTTTTTCAGTTCTGAATGAATGGAAGGATTTGTCCTCCTTGCAGACAAAGCAGATCATTTGCATCCTTTTTAGAGAGTCGTTGAGGCCACTTGGAGGTTGATCTGTGTCCTTGGGGTCACTTGAATGATGCAAATGGTTCCTGTAGTCTGCATTTTTTTCCCCCGCTGGAAAATCCGTTCATACTCCCAGACCATTCAAAGGGTTTTCATCCCAAATTGCATGGCTAAAAGTCTGTAGAGATTCTCAGTCATCCAGGTCATGGTTGTCCCAAAGGTGCTTTTTTCAAGAGGCAACCGGACTTTCTTGTTTTTTTTTAAAGATGTTTCACTTCTCATCCAAGAAGCTTCTTCATTTCTGACTGGATGGTGGGAATGGAAGGATTTATACTCCTTGAAGACAGCTGGTCATTTGCATTCTTTTTAGAGAGTCGTTGAGGCCACTTGGAGGTTGATCTGTGTCCTCAGGGTCACCTGAGTTGTAAAAATGGGTGTGGAGCCTTCTTGGAACTGCTGAAAGGATTGTGTTGTAGCAATTCCGAGAAGGCTACACACCAGTGGTGAAATCCAAAATTTTTTTACTACTGGTTCTGTGGGCATGGCTTGGTGGGCATGGTGTGGCTTGGTGGGCGTGGCTTGGTGGGCATGGCAGGGGAAGGATACTGCAAAATCTCCATTCCCACCCCACTCAAGGGGAAGGATATTGCAAAATCCCCATTCCCATCCCACTCCTGCGGGAAGGATATTGCAAAATCCCCATTCCCTCCCCACTCCTGCGGGAAGGATATTGCAAAATCCCCATTCCCTCCCCACTCCTGCGGGAAGGATATTGCAAAATGTCCATTCCCACCCCACTCTGGGGCCAGCCCAATGTGGTATTTGCCGGTTCTCTGAACTACTCAAATTTTCCACTACCGGTTCTCCGAACTGCTCAAAATTTCTGCTACTGGTTCTCCAGAACCTGTCAGAACTTGCTGGATTTCACCCCTGCTCCATGCTCATTTGCATTATTTGTATAACAAATGATGTCATCACAAGTAAGAGTTAATTTTCCCAGGGTTTTCTTTAGCCAGCTATGATGGTCTGCACATGTGAAGACCCTGCACTAAAGCCTTTTTCTTCCCATGAAGCAAAACATCATCGCCACTCCATTCTGCTGTTTGGAACCAAGTATCTCCATCCCTTTGTAGACCTGCTTCAAAGAGGTCCTTTCTACAGACAGATCCATCAAATCAAAGTGCTCCCTTTGAAGAGTTGAAAAACACAGCCAGGTGTGCACAGTCTCGCTTTTGTTCTCAGGAAGCTACAGCTGTGCTGCCTGAGGAACATCTTGCCATGCAGATGTTCGCTCCATTCTGTTGTTTGGAACTCTGGGTCTCTAGCCCTTTGAGAACCTGAATAACAGGATAACAGAGTTGGAAGGGACCTTGGAGGTCTCCAATCAAACTTCCTTCACAAGCAGGAAACCCTACACCATTGTTCTGTCCCCGTCCCACACGCACACACACCAACAGACCTCCAAGAGTTAAAAACCAAACCAGCCGACAAAATCCTTTTCCTTGTGTTAACGGAACTTGGCAGCAACCTAGTGGCTGCCTGCTAAGAGTTTATTACTCACGAAGGAAAGAGATAATTTCTCTCCACTTCTGGTACATCAAAGTAAAATGTTCAATAATTACAGAGTAACTTAACTCCAAATATAATCCAGCAAAGTCTATAGCAAAAGTCCGGCAATGCAGAATGGCATGGAAGCTTTCAGCTTTGTTCGTCACAAGGCTTGACTGGCCACCACGCTCCCTTTTATATCCTGTGGGGTGTGGTCCAGTGACTCAGCCTAATCTCAGCCACGCCTTTTCTTCTGTTGCGCGCGCTTATCTCTGCGACACTGTCGAGGATCCAGCCAAGACTCATTTCCCTCATCACTGTCCACCTGTGGCTGCGTGGACGTGCTTGGCCCCGGCCCTATCTCTTGCCCTTCGGCGGACACCGAAGGCATTGCCAGAGAGGAGGGTCCTGGAGAGGGAGGCCTTGCCAACTCCTCTCCTTCACTCTCGGAGTCCTCTCCTGCCGATGACACAGGCTCAGGTAATGGAGCCACAACAACCATTTCAGACAACTAGTTGTCCAGTCTCTTAAAACCTCCAATGTTGGAGCACCCACAATTGCTGGAGGCAAGTCATTCCACTGATTGATTGTCCACATTGTCAGGAAATTTCTCCTTAGTTCCAGGTTGCTTCTCTCCTTGATTAATTTCCACCCATTACTTCTTGTCCTGCCTTCAAGTACTTTGGAAAATAGTTTGATCCCCTCTGATGAATTTCCACCCATTATTTCTTATCCTGCCACCCGGTGCTTTGGAGAATAAATTGGCTCCCTCTTCCCTATGAGAACCCATCAAGTGCTAGAGGACAGCTATCATGTCACCGCTAGACAGGTAGCTTTCCAGTCTCTTCTTAAAAGCCTCCAGTGATGGAGCACCCACAACTTCTATTTTTTTCATGTTTTATTTACTTTAGAGCCTTAGTGGTGCAGCAGACTAAAGCACTGTTAAGTAACATCAGCTGCCTGCAATTACTGCAAGTTCAAATCTCACCAGGCTCAAGGTTGACTCAGCCTTCCATCCTTCCGAGGTAGGTAAAATGAGGACCCGGTTTGTGGGGGCAATAAGCTGACTTTGTATAAAAAAGAACACCGCTTTGGGGTGGGGCGCGAAAGCCCTACTAAGCAGGTATATACAAAAATATGAAGGCTATTGCTTAACGCATTGTAAGCCGCCCTGAGTCTCCGGAGAAGGGTGGCATATAAATCAAACCAATAAATAAATAAATAAATAAATAAATAAATAAATAAATAAATAAATAAATAAATAAATAAATAAATAAATAAATAAATAAATATTTGAATAACATATAAAATTCCATTTCAATCAAACAGTGCTGTAGAAATATTTTTTGTTTTAAAAAAATTTATAAACTTTATTAAAACAGATACAAAACACATAAAACACATATGACAAAAGCATAAAAATACATTATACAATAAACAATTATGGGACTTCCGGTTTGCGAGCTTCGGCGACGGCGGTGACTTTTTAAAGACCGCCAGCCCCGCCGCCTGTAGAGCCGCCCCGCGAACGAGGTGCGGCTCGAAAACTCCGAAATCTTGAAGATTGCAGGAGCAGAGACAGCAGGGTACAGGTTGAGCCCCTGTAACCCCCCCAGGGAAGCTTCTGGGGGTGAAAACAGGTGTGGCTCCCTTCCAACCTGCGGAGACTCCGGGCGGCGTGGGACGATTCTGCCTTCAGCAGAACAAGCCGGCAGCAGCAAACTTTTAAAGTGAGAGGAATTAATTTTAACAAACAGCGGAAATATCAACTTGAATCCAGAAACTTGAAAACTGCAAGTATTGGTGCTTTGTTGACTTTTTAAATCAAAAGAGAAAGTGAGCGAGTGAAAGTGATTTGAAAAAATATGGCGTCCAGCGTTTGAGTTAACGAGCTAGTGAAAGTGGATTTGTGAAGCCTCCCTGCTTTGCTACAAAGTTGTAAAATTGCTACAAAGTTGCTCTATCTAAAGAAAAAATTTCTTTTGCTAAAATTTGACTTTGCTTTATTCTAGTTCCACCTGATTAAATCTGGGGGACTTTTTTAGAAGTTTCTGTGGAAGAGGGAAAGGAAAAAGAACTTCCCTCTTCAAAAAAACTAGCTTACGTGGCACGATGGCTTCAAAGAAGCAGGAAGGGAAGGCATCAGGGGGGGGATCCCCCACACATAAACATCAAACGCAACTTCCCCCTGCTCAACAGTTACAAACTCAGAAAAAAGAATTTGATGTGGCAGATTTAAAAGAATTTATTTCTAAAACTTTGGATGATAAATTTCAAGAATCACAACAGGAGATAGATGATAAACTTCAAAAATCACATCAGGAATTTTTGCAGGAAATTAATGAAGTTAAAGACATGGTGAAACAGAATCAAATTATGGTGACCAAAAAAATATCAGAAGTGGCGTCTGGCCTGGCAGATTTTATTGGGAAAGTTGATTTTAAAGTTGAAGAATTTAAATCAGAAGTTAATGTTAGGATGAAAGACAATGACTATAAAATTGATGAAGTTGACAATAAAATGCAGAGAATTGAAGATGAGATTGTTATGATACAATTCCGGGCGATGGAATTTGCCATACGGCTTCGGGGAATTCGAGAGGAGGAAAGACAGGACTTGAGACAAGTTTGCTCTGAAGCCCTGGCTAAGATTTTACAAGTTAATCCTGATTTGGTATTTCATAAAATAGATAAAATTTACAGAGTGAATTCTTGGGTGGCCAGGCAAAGACAACTACCCAGAGATGTGGTCATATACTTTACTGAGAGAGAAATTAGAAATGATATCCTGCAAAAATCTTTTCACACTTCTATACAAGTGGGGGGCTCACGGCTTGTAATTTTTAAAGAATTACCTCCTAAAATGCTGAAAGCTAGAAAAGAATTTGGTTTTCTTGTTAAGGAATTGAAAAATTTACAGATACCCTTCCGGTGGGATGCACCAGCTGGGGTAATTTTCAGATATAAGGGAGAAGGATATCGGTTGAATACCGTGGAGAAGGCGCAACACTTTTACAGTACTATTCTTAAGGAAAGAACACCATCTCCACGTACATCTACAGTTTTGGAGATTAAGGAGAGTGAAGAGAGGCAATTGAAAGAACAGTCTAAGCAGGAATTAGAAAACGTGCAAGGTGCAGAAGGAGGTATTCTGAGTGAGCCATTGCTGGATTCTTCTCCAATTTTGGATTTGATTCAGTTGACTGAAGTTAAAGATCAACGTATAACTAGAGCTCAATCCAAGCTACTTAAACAAAAGCAACAACAACAACAGGAAAGACAAGACAAGAAGGCAGTTAAGAGCACTGCACAAGAGATTGGCGCTATGGGAGGAGCGAGATCGAAGCTCTCGGATGAACTTCAAGCATATTGCTCTGCGCTCCAGAAAGAGGCTAATGACCTTTAAGTGTTTATCTTGGAATGTCAATGGGTTGAATTCAGCACAGAAAAGGAAAAAATTATTTACATATTTGAAACAATTTAATAATGATATAATATGTTTACAAGAAACGCATATTACAACTCAAGATCAAAAATATTTGATAAACTCAAAACTAGGAGCACATTATATATCTTCAACTTCGCAGAAAAAGAATGGTGTGGTTATTTATGTAAATAAAAAATTAACAGCAAAAGTTATAGAAGTAGATCAAGATGGTAGATTTGTAGCAATTGAATTGTTTACAGCAAATGGTCAAATTCTTTTGATTGGAATTTATGCTCCCAACCAACAACAGGATTATTTTTACAAGATGTTACATACTAAAATATTGCAATGGGACTACAGATCTATTTTAATTATGGGAGATTGGAATGGAGTAATTGATTCTAAATTAGATAAAAAGAGCTTGGCAAAGTCTAGAATTAGATTACCACAGACCTTTTTTGATATGAAAGAAGATATGGAACTAAAAGATGTTTGGAGAATACATAATCCAAATGAATTGGATTACACTTTTTTTTCTGATAGACATAGATCCTTTTCTAGGATTGATTTTATCTTGTTGTCAAATGATCTACTTGTTAAGACAAAAAGAACAAAGATTTTTCCAAGAACTTTGACTGATCATAGTCCTGTATGGATAGAAATCGAGATGGATAAGGTTGAGAGACGTTCTTGGAGATTAAATGAGAACTTGTTTAGATATGAAAAAAATATAATAGAACTTAAAAAGCATTTGAAAGAATTTTTTGAAATAAATTTGAATAAAGGTACCCCAGTTGAAATTGTTTGGGATGCAAGTAAAGCTTATATGAGAGGGGTACTTATCTACATGAATTCCAAACATAGACTGTTCCGACAAAAGAAAAGATCTGAGTTGGAAATGGAAATAAAGAATAAAGAACAGTTACTTATTAAAAACCCAACAGATGAAAGAATACGAAGTGCTATAAAACTTTTGAAAGACCAATTCCAAATGCTTATGGCGGAACAAGTTGCAACAAGCTTACAATACGCGAAGCATAATACATTTTGCAATGCTAATAAACCGGGCAGATGGTTGGCCTACACATTGAGGAAAAAACAAAGTATGCGGACTATTGACAGTATCGATATTGGAGGGAAAGAAATTTTTCAACAAAAATTAATTAAAGAAGCTTTTGTGGATTATTATACTAAACTATATGCTAAAGAAGAGGTGCAGAATGGACTTATAGAAAAATATTTAAAGGATAAGAGAGTTACAAAAATTACTGATCAACAAAAGGAAAGAATGAATTATCTTATAACAGAGGAGGAGATAATAGCAGCAATTAAACAGCTAAAAACAGCTAAAGCTCCTGGCACGGATGGTTTGACTGCAGTGTATTACAAAACTTTACAAGCTGAAATGGTGGGACAACTTAGAGATTTATTTTGCAATATTCAACAAGGGGGTAAAATACCCCCATCCTGGACAACTGCTTATATATCTTTGATACCAAAGGAACAAGTTGGTCCTAAAAAACCAGAGAACTACAGACCAATATCTCTTTTGAACACAGACTATAAAATTTATGCGAAGGTATTAGCCAACAGGTTGATGCCAGTAATCCAAAAGGTGATTCATGAGGACCAAGCGGGATTTATTGAGGGCAGATACATGAAGGACAATGTAAGGCAAGTAATAGACTTATTGGAATATCTTGATAAGAATAAACAGATTTCTGCAGTGCTGGTCTTTTTGGATGCGGAGAAGGCCTTTGATAGAGTGGATTGGAATTTTCTACTAAAGACTTTAAAAAAGATGGGCTTTGGGGACCAATTTACACAGGCGATCTCAGCAATTTATCAAGAGCAAAAAGCACAGATTATTATTAATGGAAGTTTGACGACAGAGTTTAAAATTGAAAAAGGAACAAGACAGGGATGTCCGTTGTCCCCACTTTTATTTATTTTAACATTGGAAGTCTTGCTAAATACAATACGGGACTCAAAAATTTTGAAAGGCATAATGATAAGGCAAGAGGATTATAGAATAAAGGCATTTGCAGATGATCTGGTGGTTACCCTATCACAACCAATGGAATCAACAATCCTGATGAATGACATTATACAAGATTATGGTAGAGTTTCAGGTTTTAGACTGAATTCAAAAAAGACTAAAATGATAGTCAAAAATATGACACAAGATCGTAAACATGAGCTTGAAAGGAGGGCAGGTTTTGAAATTGTACCTAAGGTAAAATATCTTGGAGTTCAGGTTGCAGAATCAAACATGAAATTGTTTCAAAATAACTATGAGGTGTTGTGGCGAGAGGTTCAGAAAGACATGGAGACTTGGAAAAAGCTGCAACTGTCTTTACTTGGAAGAATAGCAGCAGTTAAGATGAACATTTTGCCAAGATTTCTGTTTTTGTTTCAAATGATTCCGGTGCTTAAAAGTGATAAACAACTGAAAGTTTGGCAAACTGGACTTAATAAGTTCGTCTGGAACGAGAAAAAGCCGAGAGTGAAATTGAAAATTATGCAAGATGTTCCAGAAAGAGGAGGCCTTAAACTTCCAAACCTACAGTTATATTATGATGCAGCAGCTTTAACTTTAACAAGTGATTGGTTTGGGGGTAAAAAGGCTGGAATATTGAATGCAGAAAGTTTTGATCTTGAATTTGGATGGCATGCTTACCTATTTTATGATGACAAAGTTGACAAAGTATTTAAAAGTCATATACTTAGAGACTCTTTGATGAGAGTTTGGAAGAAGCACCGACTCAAATGGGATTATAAAATACCGCTATGGTTGGATCTTGGTCATACCTTGTGGAATACAAACATAATGTCACTCGGGGGGTTTTTATACAAAGAGGTTCTTTTTACAGATGCGGGCAGATGGCAGTTGAAGACATTGCAGACACTGTTGGATGAAGGGATTAATTTAACCTGGTTACAATATAATCAATTACAATTGAGATGGAAAGAGGACCAAAAAACTGGTATTATGTTGCATGAGGAAGAATTGGTTAGACATATAAGAGAGAAAGGTCTAATGCATATTAAAAGGCTTTATAATGTTTTGCTAGAAAGGGATTCAGAAACGGAATTAGTTAAAGATTGCATGATTAAGTGGGCACAAAATTTTGAAGAACCAGTGATGTTGGAAACATGGGAAAAAATTTGGGTTCAGAATGTTAAATTTACACAGTCGCAGAATCTGAGGGAAAATTTTTATAAAATGTTTTATAGATGGCATTTAGATCCTAAAAAGTTGTCATGTATGTACCCTAATGTTCAGCCAAAATGTTGGAGATGTGAATGTTTGGATGCTACTTATTATCATGTTTGGTGGACCTGTAGGAAAGTTAAGGCTTTTTGGATAAAAATATGGTGGGTCATGCAGAATGTTTTGAAGAAAAAAATTCAATTTTCTCCACAATTGTTTTTATTGGGCATAGTTAAGGGTTTTACACAGGATGAAACAAAATTAATATTGTATATGATAACAGCAGCAAGATTGTTGATAGGTAAATATTGGAAGAATGAAGCTTTGCCTACTATCGAGGAATGGACTTCGAAGATGGCCAGTTTTGCAGAGATGGCGAAGATTTCAGCATATTTAAAAGATTGTTCACAAGAGACTTATGAATGGGAATGGAAAAGGTGGATAGAATATGTTCAGAACAAATACCAAATTAGAAAGTATCAAATAGCTTTTATTTGAAAACAATGTATTAGAAATATTTTAATATAAAGAGACAAAGAGGGAAAATTATATAGGGGGAGGGATGGGTTCAGGTATATATTTTAGTGTTATTAGTTATGAGTACATAATAGGGAAGTCTGGGGGGGGAGGGTTAGGGAGGGTTAGGGAGGACGGGAAGTTTGGGGAGGGAGGTGGGGGGGTGAAAAAAGGGGTGAAAATGTAATTGTAAAACTTTTGCAATAAAAAAAAAAATAAACAATTATAAGTAATCAATCATTTGAAGCGTTTGTTTCGTAATGGTCTTTCAAGTAATACAGTTACACTTATTCCCTTACATCTTAACTTAATAGTTTCTTATTGCCTTTTTTCCCTCTCCTCTCTTCTGCTCGCTAAGACTTCTGCTTTAATAATCTGTATATTATATGTTTAGATTATACCTTCGCTTTCTGAGTTTCTCTCTGTAGGTTCATTCGCCCATAAGGAAGTATTTATAAGCACACTTGTACTTCTATTCTATCTGACTTCTAGTTATATTTCTTCCATGGTAGCCATACGCCATTGATACCATTTATTCCAGACTTTATAAAATTCAGTGTCTTCTTTTTCCTTTAGCTCTTTTGTCAGCCTATCCATTTCAACACATTGTGTAATTTTATCTATTATTTCTTCTTCCGTTGGGGTTTTTTCCAATTTCCAATTTTTGGCATATATTATCCTTGCTGCCGTTAAAATATGTATTAACAAGTATTTTATTTCTTTGGGGTAGGTTTTTGTGAAAATTCCTAACAGAAAAGTTTCGGGTTTCTTATCTATTTGTAGTTTGGTGATTTGTTCTAGCCATTTCTTAATATTGGACCAAAATTTCTTTGCCGCGGGGCATGTCCACCATAGATGGTAAAAGGTGCCTTGTGTATTCTTGCATTTCCAACACACCGAACTATTTTTCGGGTTTATTTTGGCCAATCTTGTAGGTGACATATGCCACCTGTAAACCATCTTTAGCTGGTTCTCCTTGTATGCCACCGCCAATGTTGTTTTTGTGTTCATTTGCCAGAATTCTTCCCATCTCTCCAATTCTATTGAGTATTTAAAGTTTTGCATCCATTTAATCATCGTATTTTTAACTATTTCCTCCTCCATCTTATATCTCAGCAGAAATTTGTAAATTTTACTAATTAATTTCTCTCCAGAAGCTAATATAATTTTATCTATCTGAATAATTTTTGACATGGGACTTATTTTACCAATGGTTAGATAATAAAAACATCTATCTATCTATCTATCTATCTATCTATCTATCTATCTATCTATCTATCTATCTATCTATCTATCTATCCATCCATCCATCCATCCATCCATCCATCCATCCATCCATCCTACTAAACCATCAATCAAGCAGTAAACAATATGCCAATCAAGAAACTGCCAAGAACACTCCTTTGAACCCTTATGGGGCAAGCCGACATAAATAGAGGGCAAAACCCACTCCTTTCTAGCACTGAGGATGTTACCTAGTTTTTTGCTTTTTATTTTTTTTAATTTGATTTATATGCCGCCCTTCTCCGGAGACTCAGGGCGGCTTACAATGCGCTAAACAATAGCCTTCATCCTTTTGTATATTTATACAAAGTCATCTTATTGCCCCCACAAACTGGGTCCTCAATTTACCTACCTTAGAAAGGATGGAAGGCTGAGTCAACCTCGAGCCTGGCAAAATTTGAACTTACTTTAATTGCAGACAGCTGGTGTTAAATTACAGTGCTTCTGTCTGTTGAGCTATCCAGGCTCCCTTCCACCTCTATTATTCTATGTTCTAATGAGCTGCATAGACTACAGTAGTAATTGGGACAAAATACAAAGAAGACCTTATCTTGAATAGCACTTATGAGATTCAGGAATTCTCACAGCAGTTCTGAAGGTGTTTTTCAAAAGGCAACTGGACTTTTTCTTTTGAAACATTTCACTTCTTAACCAAGAAGCTTAAGCAAAATGTTTAAAAAAAAACCCCAAAATGTCCAGTTACCTTTTGAAAAGGCAACTTTGGGACAACCATTAACTGGATGATGGAGAACCTCCATGGACATCTCACTGTGATCCACGATTATCTAGGACATTGTCTCTCAACCCTGGCAAGTTTCAGAAGTGTGGACTTCAACTTTTGCACCCACGGTCCATCTCCACTCACAATCCATCAGCAGTCCATCTGCATTTGAAAGACAAAGGCCACTCTTTTGAAGACAGCAAAGTCCACATTTTGGACAGAGAGGACTGCTGGTTTGAAAGAGGGGTCAAAGAGGCCATCTATGTCCAAATTGAACAGCCCCCTCTCAACAGACGGGGAGGGATATTACAACATCTATCTCCAGTCTACGACACAGTCCTTTCAGCTGCGTTCTGTCCCCGTCCCACACACGCACCCCCACAGACGGCCCGGAGTTAATAACCTTGAGCCTGGCGAGATTTGAACTTACTTTAATTGCAGACAGCTGGTGTTAAATTACAGTGCCTTGTCTGCAGAGCTTACTTAGTTAGGTAATGAAACTTCTGCAAGAAAGCAATCAAACTCAGAAAGCACCAAGAATCCCACAGTCATCATCCTCCCGCTCCTCCTCCTCCTCTTTCCTGCAGACCCCAATTCCTTCTAGCACTGATAGTGTTACCTAGTTGGGTCATGAACCATCTGCAAGAAAACAACCAAGCTCAGAGACCCCCAAGGGCTCTTCATTACTGAATTCTTTTCCTGGTTTCCCATCGAATGATTTGGTAAAGGGCCAGCCTCAGCATTTGCTCCACTAACTAGATCCAACCAAAACAGGTTGTGGCATTTTAAGAATGCCACCTCTGCGGATAATTTTTGCAAACTTTTTGGCAAAGGTAGTGGAATTGAGATGAATTTGTCACACTGTATCGGTTCCCTTTGTACGCTACTTCATTCAGGTTGATTAAACTGGAGACAGTCTTCAAATTAAACTGGCTTTCTTCTATGATGTGCCATTTCCCATCTGTAGTCTCTAGGGTTGACTGAAGATCTACAATCTACTGACTGTAGATAAATATAAACTTAGTTAAGGGAAAACTTATTCCCTTACCATAACTGTTTCAAGGACTGTCTCTGGAGCAAGGGAATTTTTAAGTCTTCTTCTCCTGTCTATTAACCTTTCCATGAAGACACCCAACAAACCATGTTTAAATGACGTGTCCTCCTGAGGTTGACTTCAGCTCATCTCTTGGTCCACAGAAGCAGTTATATTTAGCTGTCCCATTTTTGACGCAGTATTTGTCATCTTCTTCTAACACGATACCAGAGATGGTATTCAGCTGGTTTGGACCGGTTCTGGAGAACCGGTAGCCCGGTACATGCCCCGGCATAATACCATCCTATTTAGCCAAGTTTTTGAGGTCGCATGCACAGAAGGCACGCATGTGAGCAAAGTGTACACGTGAGCGAAGTGTACACATGAAGTGTACATGGAGGTTGCACACGTGAAGCGAGCATGCACATGTGGGGCAAACTGGTGCTAAGAATATATGAAACCCACCGCTGCACGATACATCCATGGGGGTGATCCAACACCTGATGTCCATGATGGGAGTGCAGATGTGCTGCTGGAGATTTTTTTTAAAATTTTTATTAAAAATTATTAAAAATTACAGAAAAAAAATATAGCAATATGGACTTCTCTGCTGCTGGAGATTTTTAAGAAGAGATTGGACAGCCATTTTATTTCTTGCAAACTTCTGACCACTCCAAGGTCTAAGTGTTCAGTAAATACAGAAATCAATAAATGGCCTGTTCAAGCAATAACTGAACCTAGGAAAGAAGTTCTGAATTATTGAATGATTGGAACCATTGATTGATTATATGACACTAAGTCTGTATTAATTGTTAAATATCAGATAGATAGATATTCTCCAGAAGGGAAGGAGAAGAAAGAAGGAAGGAGAAGTGTCTATGGGGATTCTCAGTCATACAGGTCATGGTTGTTCCAAAGGTGTTTTTTTTTTCAAGAGACAACTGGACCTTTTGGTTTTTCTTGGAAGACATTTCGCTTCTCATCCAAGAAGCTTCTTCAGCTCTGAAGAAGATCTAAAGAGCCATGAAGATGAGCTGAAGAAGCTTCTTGGATGAGAAGTGAAATGCCTTCAAGGAAAAACAAGAAAGTCCAGTTGCCTCTTGAAAAAGCATCTTTGGATCAAGGAAGGAGGAGGAGGAGGAGGAGGAGGAGGAGAAAGAGAAGGAGGAGGAGAAGGAGAAGGAGAAGAAGGAGAATGAGAAAAAAAGAGGAGGAGAAGGAGAAAGAGAAAGAAAGAGAAAGAGAAGGAGAAGGAAGAGGAGAAGGAGAAGGGGAAGGGGAAGGGGAAGGAGAAGGAGAAGGAGAAGGAGAAGGAGGAGGAGGAGGAGGAGAAAGAGAAAGAGAAGGAGGAGGAGGAGAAGGAGAAGGAGAAGAAGGAGAATAAAAACAAGAAAGAGGAGGAGAAGGAGAAAGAGAAAGAAAGAGAAAGAGAAAGAGAAGGAAGAGGAGAAGGAGAAGGGGAAGGAGAAGGAGAAGGGGAAGGAGAAGGAGAAGGAGAAGGAGAAGGAGAAGGAGAAGGAGAAGGAGAAGGAGAAGGAAGGGAAGGATAAGGCTTGATATATTAGCACTCTTCCAGTATTTGAGGGGCTGTCACAAGTAGGGGTCAACCTATTCTCCAAAGCACATGATGGCAAGACAAGAAGCAACAGATGGAAGATCATTAAAGAGAAATCCAACCTAGAACTAAGGAGAAATGTCCTGACTATGAGAATAATTAATAAATAGAATGACTTGCTTCATCACTGGAGGTTCTCTGGAAGAGACTAGATAGCCATTTGCCTGGGCTGGGTCTCCTATTTGAGCAGGGGGTTGGACTAGAGTTAGTCCTTCAAGTTATAAAAGGAAATTCTAATTTATCGAACTTAATTTTCTAATCTACATAGATTCACTTGACTGATGGGATGGAGCTGCAGCCTTGTTCTCATACTTTAACTAATACTTTTAAACATTAGGTAAAACAATAGAACCATGAAATAAGTTAAGAGGCTTGGTGGCGCAGCAGACTAAAGCGCTGTTAAGTAACACCAGCTGCCTGCAATTACTGCAAGTTCAAATCTCACCAGGCTCAAGGTTGACTCAGCCTTCCATCCTTCCAAGGTAGGTAAAATGAGGACCCGGATTGTGGGGGCAATAAGTTGACTTTGTATAAAAAAGAACACCGCTTGGGGGGGGGGGGGCAAAATCCCTACTAAGCAGGTATATACAAAAGTATGAAGGCTATTGCTTAAAAAGCATTGTAAGCCGCCCTGAGTCTCCGGAGAAGGGCGGCATATAAATCGAACCAATAAATAAATGAATAAACAATGATGAAGAACATTATGAGAATACATCAATACGTTAACCTCAAAATGATAATTAAACTTTGCTCCTCTGGGTGTTGTTTGCTGGTGAAGTGGTGTTTACATCTTTTTTCTACTTTTATTTGGCATTGGCTTCCAACCAGTTTGAAAGGTTTGTGCCTGGAGTGTTGGGTTTAGAATATAGAACATAGAATACCTGAGTCGGAGGGGACCTCGGAGATCTTCTAGTCCAACCCCCTGCTCAAGCAGGAAACCCTATACCATTTTTGATGTACATCTTCTCTGGACCATTTCACTAGTGGGATAGCCATTTTCATGACAAGCACATAAGTTAAACAAAGAGGCACAAATAAATAAATTTCCCGGGCCTGCAGAAAACTAACCCAACCCAACAGAATTACCTCCACTGTACAAAATCACCTGACCAGGGAGTTGGGGCGGCATATAAATTTAGTAAATGAATAAAAATAAAAGTATTTGATAAATAAAAGCATTAGCCCCCCCCCCCACCACCACCACCAAAAACAATTGTGATGTAGTATCATTTCTAAGGATGGTTCTTAAATAGGATCACCGGTTGGATATGATTTGATCAGTCTGGACAATTTATTCAGTTTGCGGCTAAATTATTGATAATGTACAACAGACTTTTTCTATTACTGTACAAAATGTGAAGATTCCAAACGAAATTTGCAAAGGCAGAAGGAGAAGAAAAAAGAATGTACGGATTACAGCCGAATCGGGCATGGCTAGTCTAGTGAAGAGAAGGACCAGGGGAGACATGAAAGCAGTCTTCCAATATTTTGAGGGGCTACCACAGAGAGGAGGAAGGGGGTCAAGCTATTTTCCAAAGCACCTGAAGGCCAGACAAGGAATAATGGATGAAAACTGATCAAGGAGAGATTCAACCAGTGGTGAAATCCAAATTGTTTTAACTACCGGTTCTGTGGGTGTGGCTTGATGGGCGTGGTGTTGCTTGGTGGGTGTGGTTTGGTGGGCGTGGCAGGGGAAGGACACTGCAAAATCTCCATTCCCTCTCCACTCCTGGGGGAAGAATATTGCAAAATCTCCATTCCAACTTCACTCCAGGAGGGTGATACTGCAAAATTTCCATTCCCACCCAACTCCAGGGGAAGGATACTGCAAAATCTCCATTCCCACCCCACTCCAGGGGAAAGAGACTGCAAAATCTCTATTCCCTCCCCACTCCAGGGGAAGGATACTGCAAAATCTCCATTCCCTCCCCACTCCTGGGGGAAGGAGACTGCAAAATCTCCATTCCCACTGCACTCTGGGGCCAGACAGAGGTGGTATTTGCCAGTTCTTTGAACTGCTCAAAATTTCCGCTACCAGTTCTCCAGAACCTGTCAGAACCTGCTGGATTTCACCCCTGGTTTAGGTTAAATACAAACATTTAAATATTGATCCAGTGAGGAAAGCTCCTGGTAGATGCCAGGAGATGGTGAGTTCTAGCCCTGCCTTAGGGATCAAAGTCAGCTGGGTGACTTTGGAACAATCACCGGGAGATGGTGAATTCTAGTCTTGCCTTAGGTAGGAAGGTCAGATAGGTGACTTTCACCCAATTGTTAGGAAACAGTGAGTTCTAGTCCTCCCTTAGACAGGAAAGGCAGCTGGGTGATTTTGGGCCAATCACCAGGAGACAGAGAGTTCTAGTCCTGCCTTAGGCATGAAAACTGGCTGGGTGACTTTGAGCCAGTCTCTCTCTCAACCCAATCCACCTAGAGGGTTGTTGTTGTTGTGGGGAAAATAGGAGGAGAAAGGAGAGTTAGGTATGGTTTCCACCTTGAATTGTATATAAAAATAACAACGGCAGGATAAAACTAAAAATAAAGAAACAAATAAAAGGAAGTAGAATTTGTTTAGACACCAGGAAAATTATCCTAACAGAGAGACCTGTTCAATAATGTCTCTCCTTCACCTGGAAATAAGGTTGGAGGGGTGCCATAATAATCATTCCTTCAACAGAGGAACATCTGGATGAGATCATTTCCAAGGTACCTTCCCATTCTGTGACCGTAATTCTCCCAGGTGTTCCAAATCACAAACAGGAATGACAGAATTTGGGATCAGGTTGGGAACCCTGGAATACGATTAAGTTTATTTCCCATCTAACTAAATTCTAATCTGAATCCAAATAGAAGTTGGAAGGGACCTTGGAGGTCTTCTAGTCCAGCCCCCTGCTCAAGCAGGAGATCCTATACCCTATACCATGCCCTCTCTGCGGGCACGCAAGCCATCACCCAGCTCAGCTCCACCATGCATGCATGTACATGCCATCGGATTTTCGGGATGCACAGAGGGCGGGACGCATGCAGGAGACGTGCGCGCATGGGTGGGGGATTGTGTACAGTGTGGGGGGTCACACGGGGGCATAGGGGTCACATGGGCATGCACTGAGGTGCGGGGGTCATGTGCACAGGCATGGTGGTGTGTGGGGCATATGTGCATGCATGGGGGGAAGGGGAGCATGAGGGGGTGTGGCGCATCACCCCACAGCCCATTTTTGGGCCAGGAGGCTGCAGGGAGGCCTACTATGCCCAAAATGGGGCATGAGGGGGTGAGGTGCACACGTGGGGGGGGGGTTCGTGTGTGCATATGTGGGGGGCGTGGCGGCATGTGGGATTGTGTGGGCATTCACGGGGTACACACATTGCCTTAAAGGTGCACATGCACGTGCTTTCAGCACACAAAGAGAAAAAGGTTAGCCCTCACTGTCCTAAGCCATTCAATTCAATTCCAATATTCAATTCAGCATTTCTGGGAACTGAATGGATTCCCGGGTTCAGTAGTTAAACAAGTCCCAATGCTTGCTTGGTGTTGTGGCCAGTCAGCCACTGGCCCCTCCAGCAGCCGAATCAGAGGAGGAAGAGGAGGAGGCGTGGGAGTCAGGGTCAGCATTAAGGCAACCTGAGAGCTTTGAGGGGGAAAAGGGAATGGAGCTGGCAGAGAGAGAGAGACAGAGGCAGAGGCAGAGCCTGGGCCATCCGTCAGCCCTCAGATGGAGAGTCAACATTCCCAGGTCTGGAGGTGGCTGATGAGGAAGAGGAGGAACAGCTGGGTCCAGAGCCTGACGTGTGGATGCGCAGAAGGCAGAGGAGAGGAGAGCAATGGAAATCTATGGGCAGGTCCTTGGGATGGAAGAACCACTGCTGCTAGCGAAGCCCCACCGTAGCTCTGGGGATAAAAGGCAGGGGGTGGAGATGAATAGATGTGGCAGACAACTATTTATCTTCCGGACGGACGGACTTGTGAGAGAGAAACTTTTTGCCGGGGCTTCTAATAAAGGAATCATTGATTTAACTTCAGAGGGTTTGACATGTTTGGGGAGCTCGGTGAGATTTTTATTTCTATATATCACCGTAGCAATTTAAGCCCCAGCCAATCTCTGGAGATTTACTCTTCTTAAATTAGGGAGAAGGGAAAACACAGGCAGAAACACACCCAACTGTTCGTGGAAGGAACGTAGCATCGGGCGGAAACGGGAGCCAACCGGTTTTCACAGGTGAATTGTTGCAATCCTCTTGGCAAAGAGGTCCTCCCCGAAGCAGGAAGGTTTTGCAGCCTCACGCACAGAAACATTTCCTTGATGCTCTGTCTCTTCGCCAATTAATGCCACACTAAATTATGTACCTGCCAGCTTTCTAATTGCACACCCCGGCAAAACAACTTTCGAGACATTGTTGCACCGATATTAACCTCTGGGAGAAGGACCGTAAAATTCAAGAGCATTAAAATTCAGATTCTGCATGAGGATGAGATTCTTCAGAGTGAAGAATATATGATATAAAATAGAATAGAAGAGTTGGAAGGGACCTTGGAGGTCTTCTAGTCCAAACCCTACACCACTTCAGACAAATGGTTATCCAACATCTTCTTAAAAACTTCCAGTGTTGGAGCACTCAATCTAAAATTACACTTTGGGGCTTTTGATTTTGGGGTGCATTTTAAGGATCTTTCAAGGAAAATTCAAAGGCAGAGTCGAGATATGATCCTGGACACTCAATTTTTTAAAAAAGGCAATTATGCTCGAAGGGAAGGGAAGGGAAGGGAAGGGAAGGGAATAGAATAGAATAGAAGAGTTGGAAGGGACTTTGGAGGTCTCCTAGTCCAACCCCCTGCTTAGTCAGGAAACCCTACACCACTTCAGATAAATGGTTATCCAACCTCTTTTTAAAAACTTCCAGTGTTGGAGCATTCACAACTTCTGGAGGCAAGTTGTTCTACTGATTAATTGTTCTAACTGTCAGGAAATTCCTCCTTAGTTCCAGGTTGCTTCTCTCCTTGATTAGTTTCCACCCATTGCTTCTTCTCCTGCCTTCTGGTGCTTTGGAGAATAGGTTGACCCCCTCTTCTTTGTGGCAGTTCCCTATACGGTGGAGTGAAATTAAAAAGGGTAAAGGTCCCACACTGGAAGAAGATTTCTGATCACCTGGGTTCCTGAGGGTCTCAAAGCCCCATAGACAGTGGGTCAGTAGAAAGAGTCCTGAAAAGAACAAGGAAGAGGATAAGGGGACTGGGGGCTAAAACATATAAAGAACAGTTGCTGGAACTGGGTATGTCTAGTCTTGTGAAAAGAAGGACAAGGGGTGACATGATAGCAGTCTTCCAATATCTCAGGGACTTCCACAAAGAAGAGGGGTTCAACATATTCTCCAAAGCACCTGAAGGCAAGTCAAGAAGCAATGGATGGAAGCCAATCAAGGAGATAAGCAACTTGGAATTAAGGAGAAACTTCCTAACAGTGAGGACAATTAACCAGTGGAATGGCTTGTCTTCAGAAGTTGTGGCTGCTCCATCACTGGAAGCATTCAAGAAGAGACTGGACACCCACTTGTCTCAAAATATAGGATCTCCTGGTTGAGCAGGGGGTTGGACTAGAAGACCTCCTCTGCTATTCTTTATGTTTCAGTTCAATACTCTTACTCTGATGAACAGTTAAGGGGTGTTTAGGTTGTTTAGTCTAATGAAAAGAAGGACTAGGGGTGATACAATAGCAGTGTTTCAACATTTGAGGAGCTACCACAAAGAAAAGAGGGTCAACCTGTTCTTCAAAGCACCTGAAGGCAAGACAAGGAACAATGGATGGAAACTAATCAAGGAGAGAAGCAACCTGGAACTAAGAAGAAAATTCTTGAGAGTTAGAAGAATTAACCAGTGGAACAACTTGCCTCCATAGGTTCTTTTTTTAGAAGAGATTGAACTGAAATGGTATAGGGCCGTGATGGCGAACCTATGGCACGCATGCCACCTGTGGCACGCGGAGCCATATCAGTGGGCACGCGTGCATTGCCCTAGCTCAGTTCCGGCACACACAGCTGATTTTCGGGCCTTCTGGTACTACCAGAAGTCAGCAAACGGACCATTTCCCACCTCCGGAGGGCCTCTGGAGTATGGGGAAGGCTGTTTTCACCCTCCCCAGGCTTCAAGAAAGCTTCTGGAGCCTGGGGAGGGCAAAAAACAGGCCTACTGGGTCCACCCTGCCATCGCGTGCCAAAAGTGGGGGAGTGTGAGGGGGTCGCACATGCATGCATGGGGTGTGTGTGTGAATGCAATGGATTATGGGTGTGGGCATGCATGCGTGCGATCCCATGTGCTCCTCCCCACTTTTGGCATGTGACAACAAAAAGGTTAGCCATCACTGATATAGGGACTCCTGCTCTGTTTACAGTACATTCAAGAGGCTTGCCCTGGCAATGTTGGTGGGGATATCCTTGATTAGGCTGTTGTTCACTGAGTTGCTAGTTTCTTGATTGAGGTATTGTTTGCTGCTACTGGAGACAATCAAGATGCTAAAAGACACAATACCTCCTGACTCGCAATCATCACCCAGAGAAGCAGAAATTAACACCAAGCATAAACAATACACAAAGTGTCAGCACTTCAACCTGCATTTACTCTAGTGCTGACATAAGAAGGAGAAGCGAAGGCGTCTGGAAAGGGACACTTGACTTTTCACCTACTTATTTTCTCCGGAGATAATATCCCCTAGGAGATGGGATGGGAGGGGGGAAATTCCTTTGAGCTGGAGTAGATTAGGGGTAGAATGACTTGGAAGATGGCCAATGAGTGCAAGGGAGTGGGGAACGGAAAGGGAGAGTTTTGGGGCTGGACGTCAGTGTTGGCTTCGTTTGGAGTCGGGTTAGAATGTCCTGCTTAATAAATAGGAGTTTTTCTTCAAAGACTTTGTTTGAAATGCAATTTATTTGAGACGACCTCGAAACTTGACACAAACAATGTATAAAAAGACAGCAAACCAAGGACCCCCACATAACTCAAAGAGCACCAAGGACACCGCATAAGACCCTCCAATTCTGAGACATCAACCTCACATGCAAACTGGTCTTTTTTTGGTGCAAGGCCCTTGATGGTCTTGACCTTCTAGGAACTCACTCATCAAGCAGAATAGCCCAAAAGTTACCATTAAGCCATCTTGGGCATCAGGCAGATATGGACAAAACATTGTGTGTTCCCAGATTGGTTAGAATTAGAATTCTTTATTGGCCAAGTGTGATTGGACACCCAAGGAATTTGTCTTTGGTGCATACGCTCTCGGTATACATAAAAGAAAAGATACATTCATCAAGAATCATAAGGTACAACACTTAATGATAGTCATAGGGAAACAGTCAATATAAATCATAAGGATACCAGCAACAAAGTTACAGTCATACAGTCATAAGTGAGAGATGGGTGATAGGAATGATGAGAAGATGAGAAGATTAATAGTAGTGCAGACTTAGTAACTAGTTTGACAGTGTTGAGGGAATTATTTGTTTAGCAGAGTGATGGCATTCGGTAAAAAACTGTTCTTGTGTCTAGTTGTTTTGGTGTGCAGTGCTCTATAGCGTCGTTTTGAGGGTAGGAGTTGAAACATAAGATGAAGCACAATATACACTAAGGGGCTTATTTATGTGCAAGAATAAGAGCCGAGGTAGCGCAGTGGTTAGAGGGCAGTACTGCAGCTACTTCAGCTGACTTCTAGTTCAGCAGATCAGCGGATCAAATCTCACCGGCTCAAGGTTGACTCAGCCTTCCATCCTTCCGAGGTGGGTAAAATGAGGACCCAGATTGTTGAGGGCAATATGCTATTTAGTATACTGTCTTTGGTCTAAGCCGCCCAGAGTCCTCGGAGAGTGGGCGGCATAGAAATGTGAATAATAAAATAAAATAAAATAAATAAGAATGAAATGCAATCCTGGCAACCACGATCGCCAATATGAAAAAAAAGCAAAAAACATACCATACCATCTTGTTTTTCTGAATAAGATCCAATCTATATCCAACAAATTGCAAACAGCTTGTTTATGAGCAGTAGCCTATTTCTCCACCTTTGCTTTGCAAGGTGGTAGAGAGTGTATGGTGTTCCTTTCCCCCACTCCTGAAGGGTTTCCAAACCGCATTTAAAATGATAGAGGGAAAGAAATATTAAGTCCACTCTTTATAGACGAAATGTAAACATTTCTTGAATGCAAAGGAACTAATGTCCAACCCTTTAAGAAAATAGATGAAGATCAACATTTGATAGCACAGTGTGGACTTTGCTGATTTCTCTGAAGTGATTTGCATGAATCCTGGTCAACGTATTGTAGGAAGTTCGCACCCACCCCTCTCCTAGAAAATGAAACATTTTAGGAAATATTAAAAGGGCAGAATATTTCCCCTAAAAGGGAGGCAGAAACTCAGCCCCCCCCCACCTTTGTAAACGGGCCATTAAGGCCTGAGCCAGTCCATGCTACATAACTAAGAGCTACCTCCTTCAGGAAGAGCCATTTAATTGCTCTTCATTGCATCACCCAACAAGATTCGACCAAACTTAACACAAAGACAACCTAAAAAGCTAGCCATGACCTCTGACAGCAACCAATCAGGATACTCTTCCTGTGCCCCAGGAAGCTCAAAGCCAGAGAGGGTATAAAACCCAGGGACTCTCAGCATCTCTTCCCTTTTTTCGCCCAAGATCTCCAAGGCATGTGATCCTGTTCATCAATGAACCTTCTTTCCAAGCAACTTCCATGAATCCAGTGTCTTTTTCTTCACTTGGAACTGAACCCAGAAGGAGATTTCTTCCAACAGTATGAAGCATACGCGTTGGGAAAGCTCTCTTGATCCAAATCTCTTCCTTCCAAAGAGATCTGGGTAAGAGATCTTCTTGGCGGCAATGGCTTCCACCCTAGAGAACCAACAGATGTTGAGATGTCTTTACAGGATGGAGACGGCATTGTCATCTGACAGATGTTGCTTGCTGCTACAGATGGAAAACTAATCAAGGAGTGGACTGTTTGCTCACGCGTGTGGCTTGCGTGCATGCACACAGCTGAGAAAATGTGGATAAATAGGACGGCATAGCACCGGGGCAGGTGGGTGGGCCTATCCACAGGTTGCCACTACCGATTCACCTGAACCAATCGGAACTGGCTAAATACCACCGATGGTCTTGATTCTTCACATTTGACACACACACAGACACACACATAGAGACACACACACACAGAGCAGAGGTGGATTCTAATTTTTTTTACTACCGGTTCTGTGGACGTGGCTTATTTTGTGGGCATGGCTTGATGGTCATGTGACAATTCTTTAGGATTTAGCAGAGGTACTGGCCTACCAGGCTTTTAACTGCTTGCAGAGCTGTACCGGTCTACTAATTTATTTTTGCAGGCACTGGTCTACCCATTTATTTTTTGCAGGCACTGGTCGACTCATGTATTTTTGCAGGCACTGGTCTACCCATTTATTTTTGCAGGCACCAGTCTACTCATTTGTTTTTGCAGGCACCGGTCTACCACCAAACTGCCTTTTACCACTGATCAGCTGTAGGGTGGCCCTTGAACTTGAAACAGTTTTTTTCCTTCTAGCCCATCAGCTGGGACTCAGGAGGCAGCAATAGATTGGGGGTGGGGCCAAATAAAAGGTAAGAATAACGCGGGGGGGGCAGGGCAGAACCGGTGATGTCATATCGTCACCGCTACCGGTTCAGCCAAACTGGACAGAACCGGGAGAAACCTACCACTGACAGAGACATACACACAAACAAAAGTTTGGAAAACTGTTGCAACTTTCTAAAATTGACTGATTCCAACCGGGCCTCTCCTGCTAATAAAATCGAGGCCTCTAAAATTAACAATTTTGCTTTAACATTGATTAAGCATTATTTCAGTGTCCCCCCCCAACCTCTTAAACTCTGAAACAAGGGGCCCTCCAATTACTCTTCTCTGAAGACAAAGTCAGCCTCCTGCGCAATTTCCAATCATCGGAAAGAAGAGAAGGGGGGGGGAGTATCTATGCATATTCTTCCCCCTCATTTATCTGGGGTGTAATCACCACTTTTCAGAGATTCAGCTCCAGCAATGAATATAAACAATGAAGGTTGCTAAAAATAAAATAAAATAAAATAAAAAATTAAGCACCTTGACTTCACCGTTCCACAAAAGTGTTACTTTAAAAAAAAAAAAAAAACCCAAAATTTAGCAGAAAAAGTACATTTCTTTGTTCATTGGGAGAACTTGACAAAATCAATGTGTGCATTAGGAACGTTCCAGATAGAGCTTCTCTTAAAAGCGGAGGTGAAAAAATAGAGTTGCAGAGTTACTCCCATTTCTGGTTTCTCTTGTTCTCTGGAAATTACAAAATCTATAGATTTGTATAGATCTATATCTGTCTCTTTCCCTCTCTTAAAATAAAAAAGCATGTTTAAGACAGATTTGAATACTGAATCCAGTTCTGGTCACCACAACGTAAAAAAGAAAAAGATGTTGAGACTCTGGAAAGAGTGCAGAGAAGAGCAACGAAGAGGATTACATGGCTGCAGGCTAAAACGTATTGTGGGAAGCCACCACCTAGAAGAATGAAATATTTTGAGGAATACTTTTTTTAAAAAGGCAGATTATTATATTTCCCAAAGGGAGAAATGGAGAAACATGTTTTTTTTTAGAGGCAGAAAGCAATCCCCACTTTCCTTCCTAGACCACAGCAGATGTCAGCACTTAAGAGATAAAGAGCTTATTGAAAGAAGACAAGTTCTAGATAGCTCTATTCATGAGAAAATACCCTCACCCAAGAACCAAAACAGAACGAAAGACATTAAGCTACAATACGAATTACCCAACACTCTTTCAGAACACAGAAGCCCTTTCATTGCATCAGCCTCAGAGCAGTCCAAACTTCAACCAAACCTAGCTCAGACAAACACCTAGGATTTGTACTTTACTTTACTTTTTTACTTTACTTTATTTTGGATTTATATACCGCCCTACTCCCGAAGGACTCAGGGCGGTGAACGGCCAAAAGATAAAACACACATAATACAAAATTTAAAAAACCATGTAAAAGCATATTAAATAATTTGGCCCATACAGATTAAAACACCCCTATTGTTGTAAAACAAATTTCAAATTAACAATTAAGAGGAAGTTAGGCCAGGCCAGTCTGTTGAAATAAAAAGGTCTTGAGGGCACGGCGGAAAACGCGTAAATCCGGGATCCTCCGTATCTCCGGGGGGAGCTCGTTCCAAATGGCAGGTGCCCTCACAGAGAAGGCTCTCCCCCTGGGGGCTGCCAGTCGACACTGTTTGACTGACGGCACCCTGAGGAACCCTCTTTAGCCTATAGAGCCAGCTATGACCCCTACATAACCCCTACATCTTCTCCCCTTTTTAAAAGTAAATTTTAATTTGTTTTAAATTATGGGGTATTTTAAATTTGTTCAGCCAAATTATTTAATTCGTTTTTATTCTATTTTAAATTTTTGTATTTATGTGTTTTATCCTCTGGCTGTTCACTGCCCTGAGTCCTTCGGGAGTAGGGCGGTATAGAAATTTAAATAAATAAATAAATAAATAAATAAATAAATAAATAAATAGGCCCATGGGAGTCTGACAACAGCCAATAAAATACATGTTCTTGTACAGGAACAGGAAGCTTCAGTGCAAAGCCCAAGAACGGTTGGGACAGTTCTGGAGTTTTGGGGAAGGGAATTGCTGAGGAATGTTAATAAAGTCACTAAACCAGTTTGTCGGGGGGGGAGGTGGGGGGGGAAGCACAGCAATGCTTGAGATGTTCACCCATGATGAACTTAACTAAGTTTCCCTCAATTAACCCTCTTTTCCCCAAGGAATTGCTTGCCACAACTCAACCATCTAGAATGTGGTTGGCTAGTTCTTGGTTCCGCGCAGCCGCAGAATGACATCTCCAGCAATTATTTTGAGGAGAATGTGGAAGGGTCTTCCTTGGGAGCATAATTCATCTGAAAGAATTTAGCTGCAGGAAAACCGTAGAATTTGATCAATTCTACGGAAGCAAGCCGTATTCATAAGGAACATTGCAGCAGCTCTGATTTGGATCATGTTTAGGAATCCCCACCATGTCATGTGAAGCTGCAGTTCTGGGTGATGACTTAAAACTCATAATAATAATAATATTTATGCTTTTCTTATCCTATGAGGTTGAGGAGGAGGAGGAGAAGGAGGAAGCAAAACTCACTTAACAAATGTTTCACTTAGCAACGTAAACTTTGGGATGATTTTTTTTTTTAATTTGATTTATATGCCGTCCTTCTCCGGAGACTCAGGGCGTCTTACAGTGCGTTAAGCAATAGCCTTCATACTTTTATATATTTATACAAAGTCATCTTATTGCTGCTGAAGTCTGAAGTCTGTGTCTGTCTTGTTGGGTTGCAGAGCCAAACCAGACAGTTATGGAGGTGCAGATGACAGACTCAATAATTCCTCTGTGGAACTGTAACAGCAGCTCCTTGGGCAGTTTGAGCTCTCTGAGTTGGCGCAGAAAGAACATTCTTTGTTGTGTTTTTTTGATGACGTTTTTGATGTTAGGTGTCCATTTTAGATCTCGCAATATGGTAGAACCTAGACATTTGAAGGTCTCTATTGTTGATACTGTGTTGTCTAGTATTGTAAGAGGTGGAAGTATGGAAGGGTTTCTCCTAAAGTCCACCACCATTTCTATGGTTTTGAGTGTGTTCAGTACCAGATTGTTCCGGTCGCACCATGAGGCTAGTTGTTCAACCTCCCATCTGTATTCTGTCAGAGAGGGGAGGGATATGACATCATCTATCTCTACTCGACAACACGGTCCTTTCAACAATTCCAAGAAGGCTCCACACCCATTTGCACCACTCAGGTGACCCTGAGGATATAGATACACCTCCAAGTAGCCTCAACAACCCTCTAAAAACAGTGCTGGCAAACCTTTTCGGCACCAAGTGCCAAAATAGGAGTATGCATGCACGTTCATGCTGGAAACCAGAAGAGCAGCCGCCCGGTGCATACACGCGCGCTGGGAAGATGAACTTCTGATATCTGGTGTGTGCATGCATAATAGACAGCTGGTCTTCGCGGGCGCATGCGTGCCAGAAACCAGAAGTTCACCTTACCAGCGGCTGCTGTTCCAGTTTCTGGTGCTCCCACGCCAATGGTGGGATTCTACCAGTTTGGACAGGTTCGGCTGAACCAGTAGTTCCCAGATCCTGCCAAGAGTGAAGCGATTCTCTGTTGCTGTGAAAATGGACCTGAACGCCCGCCCCTGGGTTATACTGACCTTTATTTCTGCTTCTGAAGCCCAGCTGATGAGGGGTGGCAGATTGAATTGGCCCTCCTCAGCTGTTTTCCTTGCTCCTTTCCTTGTTTGCAAAGTTCAATTTTATGGAAACTGTGCACGCGCGTGCAGTGAACTGGTTGTTCAACCAGTAGGTTCCCACCCCTGTCCCATGCACATGAAGAGCAACTGGATGGCGCGTCGGAACCTGGAAGAGACACCGGATGATGGCTCACATGCCCAGAGAGATGGCTCTGTGTGCCACTTCCAGCATGCGTGCCATACGTTCACCATCACGGCTCTAAAAGGATGCAAATGACCAGCTACCTGTAAGGAATAATCTTTCCATTCCCCACCATCCAGTCAGAGCTGAAGAAGCTTCTTGGATGAGAAGCGAAACATCTTCAGAGAAAAACCAGAAAGTCCAGTTGCCTGTTGAAAAGAAAGCACCTTTGGTTATTAATCACTGTCTTCAGGGCCATTGCAACTTCGGTCACTAAACAAATGGTTGTAATTCGAGAACTACCTGTGCTATTTTGCTCTCAAATTCTTGGCAGGACAAGACTGAATGGACAAAAAATATCTTTCTGTTGTGCCTTTTCAAGGCCCTCGCGATGGAGAGCGGGAGAATTTCTGCTCTTCCCCCACTCTCTTTCATCTCTTAAGATAATGCGAAAACATTTTCCCTCTGAAAAAAAAAAGATGTTTATGCAACATCAGCATCAAAAAGACATTTTCTTGTTTTCCCTAATGACTTTATCAGACGTACAGCAACACAATGAAAGATGTTGTTATTCCCTTTGCTTTCCTTGATCTTTATGTTGTTTCGTAGAAACATCATTAGTGAGGATAATAGCAGTGCCAGAACAGATTCGATGCATTGGCCTGACGTTCCCGCCCATCCTAATGCAGGCGTAATCGCTTTGCCTCCAAGCTCCCACCGTGTATGTCAGCAGCCATTTCAAGAGAAGGAATCAGACAATCACAGAGCTGGAAGGGACCTTGGAGGTCTTCTAGACCACCCTCCTGCCCGAGGCAGAAGACCTTACATCAGGGGTCCCCAATCCCCCAGGCTTCGGCCCACTACCAGGCCGCAATCAATTTGACCCACTACCAAGCCGCAGCCTATTCGGCCCACTACCAGGCTGCAGCCTATTCAGCCAACTACCAGGCCGCAGCCTATTCGGCCCACTACCAGGCCGCAGCCTATTCGGCCCACTACCAGGCCACAGCCTATTCGACCCATTACCAGGCCACAGCCTATTCGGCCCACTACCAGGTTGCAGCCTATTTGGCTCACTGCCCGGCCACAGCCTATTTGACCCACTACCAGGCCGCAGCCTATTCAGCCAACTACCAGGCCGCAGCCTATTCGGCCCATTACCAGGCCACAGCCTATTCGGCCCACTACCAGGTTGCAGCCTATTTGGCTCACTGCCCGGCCACAGCCTATTTGACCCACTACCAGGCCGCAGCCTATTCAGCCTACTACCAGGCCGCAGCCTATTCGGCCCATTACCAGGTTGCAGTTTATTTGGCCCACTACCAGGCCACAGCTTATTTGGCCCACTACCAGGCCACAGCCTATTCAGCCCACTACCAGGCCGCAGCCTATTCGGCCCACTACCAGGCCACAGCCTATTCGGCCCACTACCAGGTTGCAGTTTATTTGGCCCACTACCAGGCCACAGCTTATTTGGCCCACTACCAGGCCACAGCCTATTCAGCCCACTACCAGGCCGCAGCCTATTTGGATCACTATCAGGTTGCAACCTGTTTGGCCCACTACCCAGCTGCAGCCTATTCACCCCACTACCCAGCTGCAGCCTTTTCGGCCCACTACCAGGACACAGCCTATTCGATCCACTGCCAGGCTGCAGCCTATTCGCCCCACTACCAGGCCGCAGCCTTTTCAGCCCACTACCCAGGCACAGCCTATTTGGCCCACTACCAGGACACAGCCTATTTTATCCACTGCCAGGCTGCAGCCTATTTGGCGCATTACCCGGCCACAGCCTATTCGCCCCACTACCAGGCCACAGCCTATTTGGCTAACCACCAGGCCGCAGCCTATTCGCCCCACTACCAGGCCACAGCCTTTTCAGCCCACTACCCGGCCGCAGCCTATTCGGCCCACTATCCAGCCACAGCCTATTCGACCCACCACCAGGCCACAGCCTATTCGGCCCACTACCAGGTCGCAGTCTGTTTGGCCCATTATCAGGCCACAGCCTATTTGAGTGTTGGGTAAGCATGAAGCCGCTCATGCAAATGGAGTTGTACATTCTTGTGCACATGCCACCACTCACACAGAACCATCCTTTCCTCCCTCCCACTGGTCCAATAAGCTGGAAATATTGGGGACGACTGTCTTATATCACTCCAGTCAAATAGTTGTCCAATCTTTTCTTGAAAACCTCTGGTGATGGATGTCAGGCACAAAGAACCAGGAACTCTCAGTGAGTTTCATTTCATTTATTTCATTTATTAGATTTCTATACCGCCCTACTCCCGAAGGACTCAGGGCAGTGCACAGCCAAACAATAAAAACACATACAATACAAAATTTAAAAAATAGAATAAAATCAAATTAAATAATTTTGGCCCCGACAAATTTAAAACCCCAGACTTTTAAAACCAATTTAAAATTGAATATATAAATACTAAAAGATGTTTAAAATTTTAAAAATCTTTTATAAAAGAGGGGGAAAAATTAGGCCAGGCCGGCCTGGTGAAATAGTAAGGTCTTTAAGGCGCGGCGGAAGGTGCGCAGATCCGGGATCCTCCGTATCTCTGGGGGGAGCTCGTTCCAGATAGTAGGTGCCCCCACAGAGAAGGCTCTCCCCCTGGGGGCCGCCAGTCGGCATTGTTTGGCTGACGGCACCCGGAGGAGCCCCTCTCTATGGGAGCGTACCGGCCGGTGGGAGGCTATTGGTGGTAGTAGGCGGTCCCGCAAGTACCCGGGTCCTAAGCCATGGAGCGCTTTAAAGGTGGTAACCAAAACCTTGAAGCGCACCCGGAAGACCACCAGGAGCCAGTGCAGCTCGCGCAGGAGAGGTGTTACATGGGTACTCCACCCCGAAACCACGGATGATCTCGCCCAGCGGCTTCACATAAATGTTGAACAGGAGAGGCGAGAGGACCGACCCTTGCGGCACCCCACATATGAGGGGCCTCGGGGTCGACCTCTGTCCCCCTGTCAACACAGACTGCGACCAGTCAGAGAGAAAGGAGGAGAACCACCACAACACAGTGCCTCCCACCCCCAACTCTTCCAACCGGTGCAGCATGATACCATGGTCGATGGTATCAAAAGCCACTGAGAGATCTAACAGGACCAGGACAGAGGAGCACCCCCTGTCCCGAGCCCTCCAGAGATCATCAACCAACGCGACCAATGCCGTTTCCGTGCTGTACCCGGGCCTGAAGCCCGACTGGAACGGATCCAGATACGTCGTTTCATCCAGGTGCTGGGGGAGCTGTTGCGCGACCACACTCTCAACAACCTTCGCAACAAAGCAAAGATTGGAGACCGGACGATAATTTACCAACATTGCCGGGTCCAGGGAAGGCTTCTTGAGGAGAGGCCTCACCACCGCCTCTTTCAAGGCGGCGGGAAAGTCACCCTCACTCAGCGAAGTGTTAATAATCCCCTGGAGCCAGCCTCGTGTCACTTCCCGGGAAGCCAGTACTAACCAGGAAGGACACGGGTCCAATAAACAAGTGGTCGCGTTCAGTCTACCCAGAATCCTGTCCACGTCCTCAGAGGTCACAGGATCAAACTCATCCCAGATAACATTCTCAAGACCTGCCCCTGTCTCTCCCCCTGAGACTACCCAGTCGGAGTCCAAATCTTCCCGAATCTGAGTGATTTTGTCATATAGATACTGAACAAAATCCTCGGCTCTACCCTCCAAGGGGTCCTCCCGCGCTTCCTGGTGGAGCAGGGAACGGGTCACCCTAAAGAGGGCGGCCGGGCGATTATCTGATGACGCAATAAGAGCAGCAAAATAACTACATTTCGCTGCTTTTATCGCCACTAAGTAATTCCTAATGTGGGATCTTACTAGTGTCCGGTCAGATTCAAGAAGACTGGCCCTCCAACTACTCTCTAGGTGTCTTTTCCGGCGCTTCAACTCCCTCAGCTCCTCGGTAAACCAAGGAGCCAATTGAGATCGGTGCCGGGTCAGAGGCCGCAAAGGCACGACCCGATCCAGAGCACCAGCAGCCGCCCTATCCCAGGCGGCCACCAGGTCTCCAGTTGAGGCGTGTGCCAGAACCTCAGGAAATGGCCCAAGCTCCGTCTGGAATCTGTCAGATTCCATCAGGTGCCTGGGGCGGAACCATCTTACCGGCTCCGCCTCCCTGCGGCAGGGTGCAGCGGTTCGAAAGTCGAGACGAAGGAGAGAGTGATCTGACCATGACAAGTGTTCAGTAACTATATCCCCTATATCAAGATCCCTCAACCACTGTCCAGAGACAAAAACCAGATCCAGCGTGTTTCCCCCTGTGTGGGTAGGGCCATGAATTAACTGGGTCAGGTCCATAGCTGTCATGGAAGCCATGAACTCCCGAGCCATCTCTGACGTCTCGCCCACGGACGGCAGGTTGAAATCCCCCATAACCATAAGCTTAGGGGTATCAACCGCCACCGCGGCGATGACGTTGAGTAGCTCGGGCAGGGCTGTTGCCACGTGGCAGGGAGCCAGGTACGTGATCAGCAAACCCATCTGAACCCCATGACCCCATTTCACAAAAAGGGATTCACAGCCAGCCGTCTGAGGAACAGTGGCCTCCCTCGGTCTCAGACCTTCTTTAATGATGACTGCTACCCCCCCGCCCCTCCCCTGTGACCTCGGCTGATGGAATGCTTGGAAACCTGGCGGGCACATTTCAACGAGGGGAACCCCCCCCTCCTGGCCCAACCAGGTCTCCGTAATACCTGCCAGGTCCGCACCCCCCTCCTGAACAAGATCACAGATGAGGGGGGCTTTATTTACTACGGACCTGGCATTGCACAGCATCAGCCAAAGGCCTGGGCCCTGAGGATCTATGCAACCTGAGGAGCGAGTAGAGCCTTGGGGGCCGGAGCACGCCACCGCTCGTAGACAGCGAGTGCGCACTCCCCTAACACGATATGGCCCCCTGCTCCCGCCATATTTATCCCTCCCACCTACAGTACTGATGTTCAAAAAACTATCCGGACAAGCTCTAACCTCCCCCTCGATCCCGGGTCCCCCATCCCCCACGCCACGCTTCACTGCCAGACCCGACCCTCCCCCTTGTGGGTTATCCCCCATACCCACAGCCCGAATTCCAATCTGACCCTCCCCCTCCCTAGGACCCCTTAAAAATTTGACTAAAAATTTTGTTAGAAAAACCCTCAATTCCTTCATTTTCACATGCCACCTCTCTGGGTCCCAAAACCCTTCCTTGAGGTGGGCCCTCGATAGTGAGGAGGGCCACATCTGCGAGAAGGGGGAATCTCGCAGCGCAAGAAGATCTGCAGTCGTATACATCCCCAAAATGCAGCGATGGAGGCCCAAAGCTCAGACAGGGGACTTCACAAAAGATGTAACACAGCCAATTGTTCATCGATGTGCTGTTGGTATCTCAACTGTCCTCCCACAACAGCAGGAGGGTCCTAAATTATCTCCTCCAATGGGGGCGACCTCCGGCCCGCCCTCTCACGGCGAAACCCCACGGGACCGTAGATTGAAAAAGTTCTCCCACAGACAAGAGTCATGATGTAATAGAGGACCCCTCAACAGTTGCATCAGTTTGGCTGACCATGGTCGGAAGAAAGATTTATCAGTCTATCAGTCAGTCTATGAGTCACGCCAGGGGCGAAGATGGAAAATCCTTGGCAAAGTCTTATACTCAAGATCATATTCGAGTAAGTCCCGATGAAAAAGGGAAAAAAGGGAAGGGGAAGAAGGAAGAGGGGAAGAAAAAAAGGGGGGGAGAGAGAAAATTCCCTCAATTAGGGCGAATAATAAGCCCATTTAGGCAGACACAGTACCTGGGAGGGGGAGGAGAAAAGGGCTGGTATCTATATGATGGAAAACTCCTCCGTCGCCCCCCAGCCCTACATTCCTCAGATAGTTCAGTTCTTCCGGGATAACAAATCCAAACCCCAGCCTCCATTGGATGTCACAGGGGGCCTCCAGGTCCTCTACAGCTGCCAAGTTATCCCGGGAGGGGGTCTTTCTTCTCCGGTCCGTTATGCTCCTCTCAGTTTTCACCCTCTAGCAAGCCCCCCTTCTCCGGCAATAGGGCCTGAGAACAGCTCCAGTACTTCCATGGGGTGTGCCATGGCCCGGTTTAATGTTGGGGCCGGCCTCACCACCCCCGCTGATATCTACCCCACCATTCCCGGATTCCAGGGGCCGCTGAGGAAGTTCCTGAGTGGGGCAGATGTAATTTCAACAGGCTGCCACCACTCGCTGCCCCACACCCTTTCACCTTGCTGCTATCGCTGCCAACGAACAAACCACCATAGCACCTCTTTCGGCGGCGTTGGAGCAGCGCGGCCAACTTCTTCGCCAGTGCCTCTAGACATGTCCAGGGGCGAGGGAGATCTCAAAAACCCTCACCCCCGCCGCTGACTGACCCCCCCGCCACCAGCAAGCCACATCTCCATATCTCCGTTCTCCGCTCTCCGCTCTCCGCTCTCCGCTCTCCGCTCTCTGCTCGGCTCGGCTCCACTCTCCCTTCTCCTTCTCCTTCTCCTTCCCAGCAGCGCCGCCGCTCTCCACTCCCCACTCGGCTTGGCTCTCGGCGGCGTCGGCGGAGTCGGAGCAGCGCGGCCACACTCTCCCTCGCTGCCTCCGACTCCGGGGGCGTCCAGGGGCGAGGAAGATTGCAAAACCCTCACCCCGAAGCCATCCGACCAAATCAGGGGTCGCTGATGGTCGAGCTCCCCTGCAGCACCCCCTCGAGCCCCAGAAAGTCCTCCATCCAGCCGCAGCACCTCACCTCACGACTGCCATCTTGCGCATGCTAATGAGTTGAAAGAACCGAAGGGTTTGCCATTGTTACATATACATAAGAATCTGGCCAACTAACAGTCAAAGCTAAATTGGTGCTAGATAAGGGTCAAAATAATTCACAGGGGGCTGGTCTCTTGTGGGAGCATAAAGATTGCAAACTGATGACGCATTTAACTCCACCTTCCCGTTCAGCCTGTTCATCTCCTATAATGGAGCATCCACAACTCTGGGAGGAAAGCTGTTCCACTGTTAGTTTTTAGTGTTTGGAAATTTTTCCTTAGTTCCAGGTTGCTTCTTGATTAGTTTCCATCCATTGCTTCTTGTCCTGCCTTCTGGTGCTTTGGAGAATAGGTTGACCCCCCTCTTCTTTGTGGCAGCCCCTTAGATATTGCTATCATGTTACCTATAGTCCTTCTTTTCATTAAACTAGACAAACCCAGTTCCTGCAACCGTTTTTCATATGTTTTAGCCTCCAGCAACTTAATCCTAACTCTAACCCTAATCCTCACCATCACCATAGCCCTAACCCTAACTCTAACTTTAACCCTAACCCTAACTGTAACGCTACCCTACCTTACCTTGCCATCTTGCCTTGCATTGTCATCTTATCTCTTATGTTATCTTCTTGTCTCATCCCGTCCTGTCTCATCCTGTCCTATCCCATCCCATCCTAACCTATCCTACAGTAGTGGCCAAAATTGTGGAAATCTTTTGAGAAAAGTTGTATTTTCTAAAACTAACTAATAACACCACTTTTTTTGGGGAAGTAGTACCGTAAAATTATATATCAATGGAAAGATAATTTAATCAAGAATGTAATGCAATAACTTTTATGAAGAATTTGCTATTAGAATAGCAGTTACAGTATAAAGAAGAAAAATGAAACACATAGAAAAAAACGAGAGATTCAAAAATTATCACCATATAAAAACAGATATACTAAAATGATCCCCATGTCAGTTAATACTTCATTGGGTAACCCTTAGCACGAATTATGGCCTTACAACGTCTTCTCATGGAGTGAACCAAGTATTTTAGTTCTGCAACTGTTATAATGTGAAACCAAGATTGAATGATGGGTTCTATTAACTGGGTTTTATTGCTGGGTCCAGTAGTGGGTTCCTCCTGGTTCTGCCTGGTTCCGCTGAGCCGTTAGTGGTGACGATATGATGTCACCGAACTGGTTCTGCCCCCCTGCCCCCCCACCCCCTGCGTTATTCTTACCTTTTATTTGGCCCCACCCCCAATCTATTGCTGCCTCCTGAGTCCCAGCTGATCCGCTAGAAGGAAAAAACCTGTTTAAACTCTTGCCGCCGGGCTTCAAAGGGCCGCCCTACAGCTGATCAGTGGTAAAAGGCAGTTTGGTGGTAGACCGGTGCCTCCAAAAACAAATGAGTAGACTGGTGCCTGCAAAAATAAATGGGTAGACCAGTACAGCTCTGCAAGCAGTTAAAAGCCTGGTAGACCAGTACCTCTGCTAAATCCTAAAGAATGACCATTAAGCCATGCCCACAAAATAAGTCACGCCCACAGAACCGGTAGTAAAAAAATTTAGAACCCACCCCTGGCTGGATCACTTCTGACTAACAAGTTTCTTTAGTCGGCTCCATAGAGTTTCAATTGGGTGAAGGTCTGGGCTATTCCCAGGCCATTCCAGCAGTGGAATAGGATTATCTTCAAACTCCAAAAAAAGAAAAAAAGTAAAAAAAAGTGGTGTTATTAGTACTCATCAAACCTCAAAAATACACTTTTCCCAAAAGGTTTCCACAATTTTGGCCACAACTGTATTGTCTCTTATCATCTCTTATCTCATCTCATCTTATTTTACAAGCAGCACTAACACTTCGTGTGATCTTGATTCTATCCCTCTGTTAATGCAACCTACGGCTGCATTGGCTTTTTTTGGCTGGCTGCTGCACATTACTGGCTCATATTGAAGTGATTAACTACTAGGACTCCCAGATCCCTTATTAGTACTGACAGTGTGACAAATCACATTGGATTTGTCAACCAATCTCTGTTACCAGAGAGTCTTGAGGAACTCAAGAAGTGGTTGAGCTTGAGATTGCATTTGTCCTATGCCTCAAAGGTGCTTTCCCAAAAGTCAACTTGACTTTCTTGTTTTTTCCTTCCCTTGAAAACGTTTTGCTTCTCGTACAAGAAGCTTCTTGGAACGCCATTTCCCCAGCAGTCTGTATGGTTTCAAACCTTCTGTGTTTCTGTAAATCTTCAAAACTTGGCTCATCTGGCAAGCTTTGGAAGTCTGAGGATTATAACCCACTTCTGATACAGATTTCATGTTTAATGACTATAGGTTGCTTTTGATTTAGCTCTGGATTTTCCTTGCCACGTCATTGAATATCATCATTCATACTTTTATTTATTACTTCTGTTGCATTGTTGTGTTTAATCCTTCTTTTTATGTGACACTGTTTTCTTTAAACTATGGATCATGTGGATATTTGACAGCTGTGCACAACATGTTGAAGAGTGCCATCTAACAGTCCTAGGATCAAACCAATTTTTTAACTTTACAATTCCTTTATAGGCCTTAAGCTTATTGCGATGTTAATGGGCTTTATTATAGGGTGTTTTTTTTAATTATATATATATATTTAAAAAATTGTAAGCCATTCAGAGTTACCTATGTGTGAGATGGGCGGCTATATGCATTTGTTAAATAAATAATAATATATATATTGCTTAGGAATATGATGCTGATTAAAAAGGTTGAGACCAGTGTTTTTTCAATCTAGACAATTTGAGGATATGGGAACTCCCCACAGCACTTCAAAATCAGTGAAACAGTTTAACAACTACAGAAGATGTGAAGCCTCATAAGCTATGAACCCAGGTTCATTTTCTATGCTCGGGTTATTTTTCTCAGGCTTTCACCCAGACAGATCTGAAAAAGATAGGATGCTCCTTTAAGAGTTACCTTCACTTTACAGAGGAGATTCCTTAAAACAACCTCAGATTCATGTTAAAGCTAAAAAAATACTGGACCAATCACTGAGAAGAATTGGATCACATGAGGTCCCACTCCTTTCTTGAAATTGTTTCAGCCTGGGTTCAATGATGTGTGTAATTCCCTGCTTCTTTATCACTTGAATAGAATAGAATAGAATTCTTTATTGGCCAAGTGTGATTGGACACACAAGGAATTTGTCTTGGTGTATACACTCTCAATGTACATAAAAGAAAAGATACATTCGTCAAGAATCATAAGGTACAACACTTAATGATAGTCATAGTCAATATAAATCGTAAGGATACAAGCAACAAAGTCACAGTCATACAGTCATAAGTGGGAGGAGATGGGCGATAGGAACGACGAGAAGATTAATAGTAGTGCCGACTTAGTGAATAGTTTGACAGTGTTGAGCGAATTATTTGTTTAGCGGAGTGATGGCATTGGGGAAAAAACTGTCCTTGTGTCTAGTTGTTCTGGTGTGCAGTGCTCTATAGCGTCGTTTTGAGGGTAGGAGTTGAAACAGTTTATGTCCAGGATGCGAGGGGTCTGTAGCAGGGGTGAAATGTAAAATTTGTTACTACCGGTTCTGTGGGCGTGGCTTGGTGGGGGGGTAATGTGACTGGGTGGGCGTGGCCAACTTTTTTTAAAAAAAAAACTTTTCAAAGCATTTTTTCTGCAAATGCAAAAAAATGCTTTGAAAAGCCTCTGCCGATCAGGAACACAGCTGGGATCGTCAGAGCCTTTTCAAAGCATTTTCTTAACCAACTCTTCCGTTGAAGAGATTGCAGAAAAAAATGCTTTAAAAGTCTCTCTGACGATCCCAGCTGAGCTGCGCGATCATCAGAGGCTTTTTTTTTTTTTTTACTTTTAAAAGCATTTTTTCGGCTGAAGAAGTTATAGAAAAAATGCTTTTAAAAGCAGGGGGAAAAAAAGCCTCTGATGATTGTGTGGCTCAGCTGGGCATGGTGGTGGGGGGAGGCGTAGGGATTTTTGCTACCGGATCGGGTGATCCGGTCTGAACCGGGAGCATTTCACCCCTGGTCTGTAGATATTTTCCCAGCCCTCTTTTTGACTCATGCAGTATACAGGTCCTCCATGGAAGGCAGGTTGGTAGCCATTGTTTTTTCTGCAGTTCTAATTATCCTCTGAAGTCTCTGTCTGTCTTGTTGGGTTGCGGAACCAAACCAGACAGTTATAGAGGTGCAGATGACAGACTCCATCATTCCTCTGTAGAATTATTAACTCTGTAGAGTTGCCCAGCCAAGTCGAACAATATGCCACACACATATACAGCTGACCAATGTAGCAAAAATGTGATCCATGTTTGTTCAGGTTGTGGCAGAAAAGATGAGCTGCATTTTTAAAAGGTTTTTGGCATCTGTCTGTCTGTCTGTCTGTCTGCCTGCCTGCCTGCCTGCCTGCCTGCCTGCCTGCCCGCCCGCCCGCCCGCCCGCCCATCTATCTATCTATCTATCTATCTATCTATCTATCTATCTATCTATCTATCTATCTATCTATCTATCTATCTATCTATCTATCTATCTATCTATCTATCTATCTATCTATCTATCTATCTATCCATCCATCCATCCATCCATCCATCCATCCATCCATCCATCTATCTATCTATCTATCTATCTATCTATCTATCTATCTATCTATCTATCATCTATCATCTATTTATCTACTTTATTTGGAGGGGAAGGAGAATTTAGGCTTTGAGTGGTCCTTGGTGCTCTCTGAGCTTGGTTATTTTCTTGCAGACATTTCATGTTCCAAATTAGGTAACATCATCAGTCCTGGAAGGGAGGAGGGGTTGGGAGGAGGAGAAGGAAGAGGAGGAGAGGAAGACTATGGGGTTTTGGGGGTTCTCTGAGCTTTGCTGTTTTCTTGCAGACATTTCCTTACCCAACTAGGTAACATCATCAAGTCTAAAAGGGAGGGTTTTTGCATAGTGGAGGAAAAGAAGGAGGTGCAAGGAGGAGGAAGAGGAAGGGAGGAGGACTGTGGGGTTTGATGCTCTCTGAGCTTGACTGTTTTCTTGCAGATGTTTCGTTACCCAATTAGGTAACACCATCAGTGCTAGAGAGGAGTGGAGTTTGCTCTCAGTTTATATTGTAGTGAAGAACCGAGAGTAAACAGACGGCAAACTCAGCTCCCTTCTAGAATTGATGATTTTGCTGAGTTTGGGTAATGAAACACATGCAAGAAAACCACCGAGCTCAGAGAGCACCAAGGACCTCTCATTTTCAACCCTGAGCTACAAATATTCTCCTTTATTGATCACTTAAGCAGTTCTCCAGCAGAGATGGTTTTACATTTCAAAATAGCTAGTTTATTTTATCACACAGAGAAGAGAGCAGAGGTGGTATTCAGCCGGTTCGGGTGAAACGGTAGTGACGACCTGCGCGTGGGACTGCCCCATTCACCCAGGCGCCATCCCATCCTATATTTCTGTGGGTTTTTTTGATGCCACACGCATGTGCAGATGGCATGCGTGAGCGAATTGCCGTGTTGTTTGACGTCGCATTCATGCACAGATGGCACATGCGTGCTTTCATTTCCGATGCTGGGCGAACCAGCTACTACAATATGTGAAATCCACTTCTGCAAGAAAGCCCCCCACATGTATGTTCAGATACACGCTCTCACACAGAGTGTCTTCCTCTTTAAGATTTAAGGTCTCTTTCCAGGACATTTTGAAGTTCTAACTTGGTCTGAGTTGCCAAGGTGTACATTGGAGGTGATAACAAAAGTTCTCACTGTTCCAACAGATCTCTAATGGCGCGTTCATTCATGAAGGTCACTCTTGAAGTCCGAAGCCATAATTCACCAAAAAAGAAAAAGAAAAAAAGAAAAAGAAAAAAAGAAACCATAACGAGAGATTCCAACATAAATCCATGGAATTAGAATGTACCAAGTGTTTGATCTTATCATTTTTGGCAAGAATAGAGATGAAACTTTTTATATCACCCCCTCCAGGTATTAAAGGAGCTTAGTAATGGTACTATAATCCAGTTAGTGTGAATCCTCAAAGCCTTAATTGAAACGACACAAACTGGTCCTTTTTGCATTCATTTCCTTTTTTTTTTCTTTTTCCCCTTTATTGATCTATCTGTGTGTTTAATGTATACTGATAAAATTATTGCAATATAATTACACCCTCTTGCAAAATCAGGCATCGGACTCATTGCTGCACAGGGACTTAAGGACAGCTTTCTTCAAACGTGCATCAGCACTTAGCACATAGACTTATATACTGCTTTACAGGGCTTTACAGCCCTGTCTAAGCGGTTTATAGAGTCAGGCTCTTGCCCCCAACAATCTGAGTCCTCATTTTACCGACCTTGGAATGAGGGAAGGCTGAGCCTACCTTGAGCTGGTCAGAATCAAACTGCTGGCAGTTGGCAGAGTTAGCTTGCAAGACTGCTTTCTAACCACTGCTCATCCACAACTGTCTGTCTGTCTGTCTGTCTGTCTGTCTGTCTGTCTGTCTGTCTATCTATCTATCTATCTATCTATCTATCTATCTATCTATCTATCTATTATCTATCTATCTATCTATCTATCTATCTATCTATCTATCTATCTATCTATCTATCTATCTATCGCAATAGCCATATCACTTAGTCTTATATACCACTTCATGATGCTTTACTGCCTTCTCTGAAGAGTTTACAATCTCAGCCTCTTGGCCTTCAACCAGGGGTAAAATCCAGCAGGTTCTGACAGGTTCTGGAGAACTGGTAGTGGAAATTTTGAGCAGTTCGGAGAACTGGGAAATACCACCTCTGGCTGGCGCAAGATGGGGTGGGAATGGAGATTTTGCAATATCTTTTCCCCAGGAGTGGGGTGGGAATGGGGATTTTGCAGTATCCTTCCCGCTGGAGTGGGGTGGGAATGGAGATTTTGCAATATCCTGCCATGCCCACCAAGCCACGTCCACAAAACTGGTAGTAAAAAAATTTGGATTTCACCACTCTGTCTGTCTATCTATCTATCTATCTATCTATCTATCTATCTATCTATCTATCTATCTATCTATCTATCTATCTATCTCTCTGTCTGTCTTTCCGTCTGTCTGTCTATCACAATAGCCATAGCACTTAGACTTATATACCATTTCATGATGCTTTACAGCCTTCTCTGAATGGTTTACAATCTCAGCCTCTCAGCCCCAACAATCTGGGTCCTCATTTTATCACTCTTAGAAGGATGGAAAACTGAGTCAACCTTGAGTTAATCAGGATCGAACTGCTGGCAGTTGGCAGAATTAGTCTGCAATATTGCATTCTAACCACTGTGCCACCACGGCTCATCATGCAGATATTCAGTTATAACTTACATCTTTTTCAGTAAGAATAGCCAGTGTTCATTTTCTTTGGGATATCTGGAATTCGTCGTAATAAAACTCGGAGATTGACATGATATGACCAGCCACATGGACCTACTGAAGCCAGACTAGAACTCACTGTCTCCTTGTGATTGGCCCAAAGTCACCTCGCTGCTTTTGGGAGTAAGATGGAACTAAAACTCACTGTCATCTGGTTTCTAAGTCAGCACCTTAACCACTACCCCAAACTGGCTCTCAAGTGCATTGACTCCCAGTTTCTTTTAAGATCCCATTCACATCACCTCCCACCACCCTAAAAGTGGTGGATTCCTATGGAAAAAGCAGTGGAATGGTGGAAACCACTATTTTTGGGTAACTGTTGTGACCTAGGCTTTCTGAGTCATTAAAACACACGAGTAGTCCCAAAGACCTCTTTTATTGCAACAGCTGTGAATTACGTTCATTCACAGCTGAGTCCCAATTAGTTGCAAAAAGTCCTTCGGGAGAAGTCCTTTGGGATAATCACCCACCTTTATCTCCCTTGACACTCTGCCAAAGACCTACTTGGCAAAGCCACACGGAGTCCAGAATCAAACAGAGATGCCGACTGGGAGCAGAATTAACAATGTTGCTTTCCTGCAAAGGGCCCACATGCCTTTGTGCCTCTTTTAAGCCTTATGGGAGGGGCCAATCATGTCCAAGCCTTACTCCTGAGTCGCCCCTTTTGTTTTAACTGTTCTTGGCTTCTGGTAGCTTTGCACATGCGCACACTAGGAACAAGCTCTTCCAGCCTCTCTGCTGTCCAACTCTGGAGGCTCCGGAGTCTGCGCATCACTCCCAGATGGCCGTGGCCCCATCTCTGCCTCCAACGCAAAGCCCTCATCCTGGCCTTCCCCAGACTCCAGGACTGGCCCATGTTCCTTCCTAGCCTCCTCACTGTCCGACTCCACTGCCAGCTCCGCAGGCTGCTGGCGGACCACAACAGTAGCACTCTGTTGGAGCAAACATGCATACGCCTCTCGTTTCCACCAATGAAGTGAAACACCAGCAGGAAACATCCATTCTCTTGCCCAAATGGTTGCGATTGTCAGCTGCACAAACCCCTTAATTGGAGGTAAGGTCAGGAAGGGTCTTTGTAAGAGTGACCTGTTTCAGGAAACCTCAAAGAAACCAGCAAAGATCAGCAGCTTCCTAGCTCGTGTGAAAGGGCCATGGCTTGTAACAAGCACAGTTCATGTTCCTTAAGCCGCTTAACAGTTAATCACATTTAAAGCCAGGTGAGCAAAATATCCCTCTACCTCATCCGTTCTCACCAGGTCATCATGTCAAAAATGTGACAAGAAATGGATGCTAACGTGATGTCAACACAAGATTCATTTACCTATAAAATAGACCGGCGCTTCATGATCACACAGGCTATCAATCTTAACTCAGCCCCCCAAAAGCCGATGCATTAACAGAGGGATAAATGTCTATGGAGATTCTCAGTCATCCAGGTCATGGTTGACTCAAAGGTGTTTTTTTTTTAAGAGGCAGCTGGACTTCCTGGTTTTTATTCGAAGCTGTTTCGCTTCTCATCCAAGAAGCTTCAACTGGAGGTCAGCTCACCACTGGAGGTCTTTAAGAAAAGACTGACAGCCACTGTCTGAAATAGTATAGGGCCGTGATGGCGAACCTATGGCACGGGTGCCACAGGTGGCACATGGAGCTATATTGGTGGGCACACAAGCGTTGCCCTAGCTCAGCTCCAGCACGCATGTGCGTGCTGGCCAATTGATTTTCAGGCCATCCGGTCCCACCAGAAGTCGGGAAACTGGCTGTTTCCGGTCTCTAGGGGGGATGGGGAAGGCTGTTTTTGCCCTCCCCAGGCTCCTAGAAAGCCTCTGGAGCCTGGGGAGGTGGAAAAACGGGCCTACTGGGCCCACCGTGCCATCACGTGCCAAAAGCAGGGGGAAGTGTGGGGGGGTCATATGCACATGCGCGGGAGGGCGGGGCGCATTGAATTATGGATGTCGGCACCCGCACCCGCGACCCCCCACGCTCTCCCGGTTTTGGCACACAACGGCAAAAAGGTTAGCCATCACTGGTATAGGGTCAGCTTGAACAGAGGGGGATTGACTAGTAGAAATACCCCAAGGGGAGAGCCTTCTCTGTGGTGGCACCTACCCTCTGGAACGATCTATCCCCGGAGATACGAGTGATCCCAGACCTCCGGACTTTTCGTCGGGCCCTAAAAGCTTCCTTTTTTCAGTTAGCCGGGCTGGCCTGATTCCATGTTGGTTTTAATGTTTGATACTGATTTTTAATTGAAATGTTTTAATTTTTTTAAAAAAATATTTATTTATTTTTATATGCCGCCCTTCTCCAGAGACTCAGGGCAGCTTACAAGGCGTTAAGCAATAGCCTTCATACTTTTGTATATTTTATACAAAGTCAGCTTATTGCCCCCACAAACTGGGTCCTCATTTTACCCACCTTAGAAAGGATGGAAGGCTGAGTCAACCTTGAGCTTTGGAGAGATTCGAACCAGCAGTAATTGCAGGCAGCTGGATGTTAAATGCTGCCTTAGTAGGAGGCATTAGCCTCCTACGCCACTCAGGCTCCACTCAGGCTGTTATTTATTTATTTATTTATTTATTTATTTATTTATTCATTTATTCATTTATTTATTTAAATTTTTATGCCACCCCCTCTCCCAAAGGACTTGGGGCAGTGAACAGCCAAGATTAAAAAACATACAATATAAACATTAAAATACATTTAAAACAAAATTAAATCCCTAATGGCTTTCCCCAATTTAAAACCCCTTACCCATAAAATTCACCAATGAAAATTTTAAGCCAGCCCGGCTTGCCGAAATAGAAACATTTTCAGAGCCCGGCGAGAGGTTCAGAGGTCTGGGATCAGTCGTATCCCTGGGGGTAGCTCATTCCCGAGGGCGGGTGCCCCCACAGAGAAGGCTCTTCCCCGGGGGGTCGCCAGTCGACATTGCCTGATCGACGGCATCCTGAGGAGACCCTCTCTGTGGGAGCAGATTGGCCGGTGGGAGGTTATCGGTGGCAGAAAGTGGTCTCATAAATAACCGGGCCCTAAGCCATGGAGCGCTTTGAAGATGAGAACCAGTACCTTGAAGCGCACCCGGAAGACCACTGGAAGCCAATGCAGCTCGCGCAGGAGAGGTGTTACATGGGAGCGCCATGTCACCCCCATAAGTACCCACACGGCTGCATTCTGCACCAGTTGGAGCCTCCGAGTGCTCCTCAAGGGGATCCCCATGTAGAGAGCATTGCAGTAGCATTAATCAATGGAACAGCTTCCCTCCAGAAGTTGTAGGTGCTCCAACACTGGAGGCTGGGCAGCCATTTGTCTGAAATGGTATAGGGCAGTGATGGGTAATCTTTTTGTTGTCGCATGCCAAAAGCAGGGGGAGCATGGGTGATTGTGCGCATACATGCCCACACCCATAATTTAATGTGCCCCACCCTCCGGAGGCCGGAAACGGCCCATTTCCCAACTTCCGGTGGGACCAGAAGTCCCGTTTTTCACTCTCCCCAGGCTCCAGAGGCTTTCTAGGATCATTGGCTGACCTGTTATCTATTCCAGTCAATGAATATTCATATTCTGGCAGGACTTCTCTGAACAGTTTACAATCTCAGCCTCTTGCCCTTCAACCAGGAGTAAAATCCAGCAGGTTCTGGAGAACCGGTAGCGGAAATTTTGAGTAGTTCAGAGAACCGGCAAATACCACCTCTGTCTGGTCCCAGAGTGGGGTGGGAATGGGGATTTTGCAGTATCCTTCCCCTGGAGTGAGGTGGAAATGGAGATTTTGCAGTATCCTTCCCCTGCCATGCCCACCAAGCCACACCACACCCACCAAGCCACACCCACAGAACCGGTAGTAAAAAAAAAAATGGATTTCCCCACTGACTTCAACTCCCAGAATTCCCAAGCTGACATGCAGTTTGGGAATTCTGGGAGTTGAAGTCCACCCTTCTTAAAGTTGCCAAAGTTGAGAAACATTAGCTTAAGCAATAAGGTGTGTTTTACAAAATTTCATGATGAAGCCATGATTGTCTTTTTGAAATCCTTTCTATTCGAACATTTATCTATTTTTATTACTGATTAAGAACATTGTTGTGGTTGCCCAACTCACTCCTGGTGACTCTGGGCAGCTTAGTGCAATAAAACCCCAATACAAACCCCAATAAAACCACACCCTGGCAACAACGTTCAAACCAAACACTCAATGGGCTCCATAGCATCCTGATGTCCCCAGGCTTGTTGGAAGAAACACGTCAGAGATGGTATTCAGCCGGTTCGGACTGATTCGGGTGAACCGGTAGTGGTGCAATCCCATTTTATATCGCTGGGTTTTTTATGCCACATGCATATGCGGATGGCACGTGTGAGCAAATTGCCGTGTTTTGTGACACCGCACGCATGCACGGATGGCACGCACGGGTGCTAAGCGAGCGTATGTGTGCGCACGCTCCCATTTCCGGTGCTGGGCGAACCGGTTGCTACAGTATGTGAACCAAGTCTTTGGGGTCTTTTGAAAGAACGTAACTGAGAACCAATCCTCTCTCTGCAGAGATAATGTTCTACAAGGAGGGAGCCATCACAAAGAAGTCCCTTCTTCTTGGTCCCACTCGATCAGGGGTCTGAAACCTTAAAGACTCAGAGCCATTTGGACCCATATCCCACAGAAAAAAAAAAACACCGGGAGCCACAAAACCTGGGTGGGTGTGGCCAACTCAACATCACTCACTTCAGTGGTGGGTTGCCCCCAGTTCGCACCCGGTTCTATAGAACTGGTAGTAAAACCGCCGGGAGGCTCCGCCCACTGACCCTGATGTCATCAAAACTCTGTGCTTGCGCAGACGAGAATGCGCGTGCGCTCGCTTTGCTCTCTCTCACACGTGGCCCCATTGCAAACTGGTAGTAAAGGTAAGTAAACCCCACCCCTGACCCACTTCCATCAGTCATATGACCCCCCCTAGCCACGCCTACCCAGCCAGTCATTAGGACAGAGAACCAGTTGTTAAAAAACACCGGGAATCACAAAAACTTTTTGATCTCTCTCTCTCTCTCTCTCTCTCTCTCTCTCTCTCTCTCTCTCTCTCTCTCTCTCTCTCTCTCTCTCTCTCTTTCTCTCTCTCCCTCCCTCCCCCTTCTCTCCCCCCTCTCTGTATCTCTCTATTTCTGTCTCTCTCTCACTCTCTCTATATCTCTCTGTCTCTGTCCTAGCCGCTTCTCCATCGCACGCCATCACCCTTACCTTCTCAAGCCAGGCAAGGAGTGACTGGGAGGGGAGGGAGATTGATGGGGCCAGCCAGTTGTGGGATCATTTGACATGGAGCCACAGCAGAGGGCCCAAAGAGCCACATGCGGCTCCGGAGCTGCAGGTTTTTTTTTTTAATTTGATTTATATGCCGCCCTTCTCCAGAGACTCAGGGTGGTTTACAATGCGTTAAGCAATAGCCTTCATACTTTTGTATATTTATACAAAGTCAGCTTATTGCCCCCACAATCCGCGTCCTCATTTTATCTACCTTAGAAAGGATGGAAGGCTGAGTCGACCTTGAGCCTGGTGAGATTTGAACTTGCAGTAATTTCAGGCAGCTGATATTAATAACAGTGCTTTAGCCTGCTGAGCTACCAGGTCTCTACCAGGGCTCCATCTAGTGCAGGTTTGCTGACACCTGCACTAGATGGACTTCTTTAAGAGAGGAGACCTATGATATTCCCTACCCCCATTCTCTGTTGTGTCAAAGTAGATCTAAGTGAGTAAACATGGTCCTTCAAATTACCTGCTCCCAGGTCATGGAGGGCTTTGAAGGTAACAACCAGCACCTTGAACCGGACCCAGAAGTAGATTGGAGGCCAATGAGATGGGACACCTGTGTAAATCTAGGCTTACACACCACCATGTGAGCCACCCCACTTTGAATTCAACTGAAGTTTAGGGATACTTTTCAAGGGCAGCCCATTGCAGAGCACATTGCAGTAGTCAAGACAGGAGGTGACTGGGGCATGAGTGACTGGGAGCAGAGATTGTCCATCCAGGAAAGAATGCATGAATGAATGAATTTCTATCCATTAAAATAAAATAAATAACATTCTCACGCTGTAGGAAATATCGTAACAAGAGATGAGAAGAATTAAAATAAAAAGAAAGGAAATTGGTGGTCAGTTAGGCCAGGCGAAGGTAAACATAGCCAATTAATTTCCCTTTTTAATTTATGGAGATAGGGATGTTCAAATATTAAAAGGAGACCTTTTACCTGATGTTTGCAATTAAGGGATCCATTATTTGCTACTCCACACCCGGTAAATACAGTTAGAACTCTGCTCACCTCGAAGCTTCTACAATTATCAGGGAGCACAAATATCTGTCATTTTGCGGAAGTATTTGGATGGCTTGTTTTAATTACACAGAGCTTCTCCACCTCTGCTAGAGAATTAGGATGAGATGGCCTCCAAATAGCCACACTGAGCAGGGGAACAGCCGTTTCATTTGCAGGTGGCAAATTGGGGTGTTGGTGATGTTTCAGGATGCCATTTGACCCTCGCTGAACCCCCACAATTGATTTCAGAGCCAAAAAAAAAAAATGTAGATTCATATTTGAAGCTGCCAACAGGATAGCAACAGTGTTAGAGTTTGCAGCAATCCAACCAGCACACAAGTAAATAATTCAGCAGGATTGATGTATAAAAGAAACTTCTTTTACATACAGTAATATAAAGCATGATGCATGTATACAATACCCATGCAGCAGAAGCCAGAACCAGAACTCAGAATCCAGAAGCACAGAATTACAAAAGAAATAATGCAAGGACAAACCAACTCTTTTATACATAACAGTCAAGCTAAGCCATGCCCAGGATCCAAACTGTCTGAGTCACCAAACAGTCCCCATTGGCTGACCTGTTGCCATGTCTACTCTAGTTCATGAACTCTTATACATTGACAAACAGTGTCAACATGCTAGTCTACAGTGCCTCTTTGATAACAGTAACAGAGTTGGAAGGGACCTTGGAAGTTATCTAATCCAACCCCCTCCTCAAGCAGGAGACCTTATACTATCTCAGACAAGCGACTCTCCAGTCTCTTCTTAAAAATCTCCAGTGGTGAAGCATGAACAATTTCTGGAGGAAAGTCGTTCCACTGGTTAATTGTTCTCCCTGTTAGGAAATTTCTCCTTAGTTCTAGATTGCTTCTGTTCTTGGTTAGCTTCCATCTGCTGTTTCTTCTCTTGCCTTGTGCTCTAGAGAATAGGTTCACCCTCTTTTCTTTGTGGCATCTCCTCAAATACTGGAAGACTGCTCTCTGGATAGATTGATAATGATAATTAAGGAAAAAGAAGAAACTGAATATTTTTCGACATGGGATTCTTTTTAATCAATGGTTGGCTAATCAAAACAGAAGTTAGAAACACGGAAATGTAAGAAAAGGACTAATGTTATAAGTAGTTAAAATGGGTAAGCAAGTATTACTGTCATTATAGAATCAATATTAATACAGCTACTATTGCTGTAAACATTCTGATTATTATTTTCCAAAATTACTTGTACATAGACAACACACTGTTCAACTGAAATTGAAATTTTTATATGTTATAAAATTAAAAAAAAAAAAACTTTTACCTTGTTGTGGTCCGCCAGCAGCCTGCGGAGCTGGCAGTGGAGTCGGACAGTGAGGAGGCTGAGGAAGAACATGAGCCAGTCCTGGAGGCCTGGATGAGGGCTCTGCATCAGAGGCAGAGATGGGGCCAGGGCCATCGGGGAGTGATGTGCAGACTCTGGAGCTTCCAGAGGCTGACAGCAGAGAGGCAGAGGAACAGGAGGAGCCTGTTCCTAGTGCACGCATGAGAAGAGCTGCCAGAAGGCAGGAGCAGCTAAAGCAAAAAGGACAACTCGGGAGTAAGGCCAAGAGATAATTGGCCCCTTCCATAAGGCTTAAAAGACTAGCAACTGCTCTTGGGCTCTTTGTCGGAAAACAACGTTGATAGATTTGTTTCTTGTCTTGCTGCATTTATTTCTTTTCGGGGTCTTCTGCTTCTGAACTTTTGCCAAGAGAAGCCTTTGGCAGGTTGCCTAATTAGACCAAGGTTGGTGATAAGGCTGAAGAATTATGTTATGAAGAATTTGCTTTAATTTAGTTTGGACTACGCTGCGAATGAGTTAATTCTCAGCTGTTCTAATAAAGTCTGTTTGTTTAGAACTGATTGCGTCTGATAATACCTACTTGGGCCTGGGTCACAACATACCTTAAAAAAAATACTGGAAGACTGCTATCATGTCATCCCTGGTCAGGGTGGGATTCTGCCGGTTCGGACCGGTTTGGGCGTACCAGTAGCTCTGACAAACAGTTGAGAGAGACCTGGTTCACTTCGACAATCAGCTGGGCCCTCCCGCCTGCCCCTGAGCTATACCTACCTTTATTTCCTTTGTTTGAAGCCCAACCAATCAGTGCAGCATTGCAGATTGCCATGACTCAGCTATTTTATTCACCAGAGCTGCAGTAGAAGGTACTGTTTTCAAAAGTACTGAGGACGCGCGAAGCGAAACAGTTGAATCCCACCAATGCCCCTGATCCTTCTTTTCACTAGACTAGGAATCCGGTTCTTGAAATTGTTCTTCATGTGTGTTTTAACCTAATCTTTTTTGGTGCTCTTCTCTGGGCTCTTTCCAAAAAGTTGCTTCTTGTCCTGCCTTCAGGTGCTTTGATCCCCCTCTTCTTTGTGACGGCCCCTTAGATTTTGGAAAATGTTATCCAGTCAGACTACAGAATCAACACAGAATCAAAAACAGAGGAGATCTATGAGTAAATAAAGGCAAAGATAAAATATCTCTGGATTCCAGATGGGATGGGATGGGATGGGATGGGATGGGATGGGATGGGATGGGATGGGATGGGATGGGATGGGATGGGATGGGATGGAATAGAATAGAATAGAATAGAATAGAATAGAATAGAATAGAATAGAATAGAATAGAATAGAATAGAATAGAATAGAATAGAATAGAATTCTTTATTGGCCAAGTGTGATTGGACAAACGAGGCATTTGTCTTTGGTGCATATGCTCTCAGTGTACATAAAAAGACAAGATACATTCATCAAGAATCATAAGGTACAACACTTAATGATAGTCACAGGGTACAGATAAGCAATCAACTCATACTAGGAAACAATATCAATATAAATCCTAAGGATACAAGCAACAAAGTTACAGTCATACAGTCATAAGTGGAATGAGATGGGTGATGGGAATGATGAGAAGATGAGAAGATGAATATTAGTGCAGACTTAGGACATAGTTTGACAGCGTTGAGCGAATTATTTGTTTAGCAAAGTTATGACGTTCAAGGAAAAATTGTTCTTGTGTCTAGTTGTTCTGGTGTGCAGTGCTCTATAGCGTCGTTTTGAGGGTAGGAGTTGAAACAATTTATGTCCAGGATGCGAGGGGTCTGTAAATATTTTCCCAGCCCTCTTTTTGACTCATGCAGTACACGGGTCCCCCATGGAAGGCAGGTTGGTAGCCATTGTTTTTTCTGCAGTTCTAATTGTCCTCTGAAGTCCGTGTCTGTCTTGTTGGGTTGCAGATGGACTCTTGGTGACTCCATGAGATGGTTGGGTGGATTCTGGGTAACCATACAGATGTCCTTTGCTGTTGCCTTTTTCCAATAGTGTCCTTGCCTAGCCTCAGCTGTGGGCTTTCCTGGCAGTCTCTCATCCATGACTAACCAGGTGTAACCTTGCTTTGCTTGCTGAGATCAGCCAAGGTTGGCTTGGTGCTGCCACCTGCTGGGATACAAATAAAATGGACCTCATGCCAACCAGTATAAAGATCCCGAAGGAGAATCACTCATTGGAGTAAGCTTTCACTTACAATATATTGATTTCGATGGCGGAAAAGGCTAACTCAATGATTTTATTTGAGTTGATCAGTGGGAGGTTTAAAGACCGTGGATAATGTCTGGTTATTAGAGATCGGATAATGTCTCAGTTATTAAAGGATCAGCCCAAGGTCCACAATCAAAACACCACAATACCAAAAAAAAAATAAAAAATAAAAAATGTTGAGACCATAGAAAGAGTGCAAAAAAGATCAACAAAGATGATTTAGGGGGCTGGAGGCTAAAAGATATGAAGAATGGTTGAAGGAATTGGGTATGGCTAGTTTAGTGAAAAGAAGGATTTATGGGGTGGCATCTTCCAATATTTGAGGGGCTGCCACGCAGAAGAGAGGGTTGACTTATTATTCAAAGCAGCTGAGGGTGGGACAAAAAGTAAAGGATGGAACATGCAGAGAGAGAGAGAGAGAGACCTAATCTAGAACTAAGGAAAAAATTCCTGACAGTGGGAACAATTGATCAGTGGAATGACTTGCCTCCAAAAGTTGTGGATGCTCCAACACTGGAAATTTTTAAAGAAAATATTGGACAATCATTTGTCTGAAATGATATAGAGTCTCCTGCTTGAGGAGGGAGTTGAGATTACAAGACCTCCAAGGTACAGTTGAAAGAAATATCCTTCTGGGTTCAGCTCCAAGTGGGGAAAAAGACACTGGATTCATGGAAGTTGCTTGGAAAGAAGGTTTAATGATGAACAGGATCACATGCCTTGGAGATCTTGGGTGAAAAAAAAGGGAAGAGATGCTGAGAGTCCCTGGGTTTTATACCCTCTCTGGCTTTGAACTTCCTGGGGCATAGGAAGAGTATCCTGATTGGTTGCTGCAGAGGTCATGACTAGCTTTGTAGGTTGCCTGTGTGCTAAGTTTGGTTGAATCTTGCTGGGTGATGCAATGAAGGGCAATTAAATGCCTCTGCCTGAAGGAGGTAGATCTTTGTTATGTAGAATGGACTGGTTCGGGCCTAAATGGCCCATTGACAAAGGTGTGTGCTGAGTTTCTGCCTCCCTTTTAGGGGAAATATTCTGCCCTTTTAATATTTCCTAAAATATTTCATTTTTCTAGGAGAGAGGTGGGTTTTAACTTCCTACAGTACCTTCCAAATCTATTGTCTATGGAGATTCTCAATCACCCCGGTCATGGTTGTCCCAAAAGTGCTTTGGACTTTCTTTCTTTTTGGTTGAAGAAGTTTTGCTCCTCATCCAAGACACTCCTTCAGTTCATTCCAACCCTATTTTTCTATGTTCTTTCTAGGTACTGAATGGGTCTCCGGCAGGAAAAAACAAACAAACACTACATGGCACCCCAAAATAATAAACATTGGGTTCCTGAAGATAACAAACATATTTCTCTAACTAGCTTGTCTAATTCTTCTGCTCTCTCTCTCACACACACAGATGTTCTCCAGTGGTGGAATGCTACCAGTTTAACAACTGGTTCAGTGAGCGTGTGCTTCACGGTGAAAATGGAGCATTTAGAAGTTCAGCTGCTTACCTTCCAAGTCAGCAACGGTAAGTAGAACAGCAAGAGGTGGGGTGGGGGTGGAATCAGCTGTGCTGCATGATTGAGATGAGCTAGAAAGCAGGCAATAAAGGACAGAATAGGATGAGTAGGTGGGCGGGGCCAGCTGATTGTCAGAGCTACTGGTTCGCCTGAACCCATCCGAACCGGCTGAATTCCACCTCTGATGTTCTCCCAAAGGGGTTTGTGAAGATGATCTAATCAATTGGATCATGAGTAAATCAGAATCAGAATAGAGCTGGAAGGGACCTTGGAGGTCTTCTAATCCAGCTCCCTGCTTGAGCAGGAGACCTTATACCATTTCAGACAAATGGCTGTCCAGTCTCTTTTTAAAAACCTCCAGTGATGAAGCACCCACAACTTCTGAAGGCAAGCAGTTCCCACGGTTGGGCTGCTGGGGGTTCGCAAGGGTTTGGGAGAACCTCTAGCTAAGATTCTGTGCAATTCGGAGAACCCCCAAATCCCACTCCTGGCTGGCCCCATCCACACTGCTCCTCTCAGGAGTCCCCATTTTGGTTGCAGGTAAGTGTAGGGCGCTTGCAGGAAGCTCGGGGAGGGTGAGAAATGGGACTACTGGAAGTTCAGGAAGGCCAGAAACAGGCCCGTTTCCAGACTCCAGAGGGCCTCTGGAGCCTGGGGAGGCCGTTTTCTCTTTCCTGGAGGCTCGAGTTAAGACTCCAGAGCACGGGGAGGGCAAAAACACCCCCCCACACCATGGTGCAGGAGGCCGACTAGGCCACACCCACCATGGGTACTGTTAGCATATGGTTTGAGCCTAACAAGTTGTCCAGGCAATATATGTGTACTGTGCAAGGTATTGTAACGTGTTCAGTTGCTGCTATGATATGCTGCCATTGTGTATGAAGATGATGTGATATGCTACCAGAGTATGATATGCTGCCATAATAAGGAATTGCTATCTGCTATCATCGTTTGATGGATCTGTTACCATCGTGGTTTGTGAACCAGAGTGAGTTTGTTATTCTAACCTACTACTGTTCATTGAGTAAGAAGATTCTGTAACTACTGGACTGATTTAAATGGCAAAGACTTGGAATTTGTTTAAAGACTATGAGACTGTTTTTCCACTATAAAGTAAGCTTTTGATAAACCAGTTTGCACATCTCTTATTCATTGCTCTCAGCAACGTTTCCTTGTGCATTTACTCTGCTGGTTGGTAACACAACAACAATATCCTTAACAGGTACACCCAGCCAGCAACCAGGCAGAGAACCCCTTCCTAAAAAATTTTAAAGCCCACCCCTGCTAAGTTCCGCTGGTTAATTGTCCTCCCTGTTAAATAAAACGAAAATGAAGACGGGAAAGAATGAACCAATGAAAATGCAGATGAGAAGGGAAAAAAACCCCCAGAAATCTTGTTAGTGGGAAAAAAAAAAGAGAGAAATACCACTCAGAAGGTTTCTTTACCCAACTCGAATGGCATTGACTTGACGTAAACCTCTAAATAGGATGTGGCAGTCTTACAAACACAATAACAACCTTCAACAAATGAGAATAACAAACACCCCGTAAGGCTGGGAGCTTGCCTTTGCGATTCTGCTGGTGTCATCTCTTTCGGTGGCTTTAATTTCCAGCAGTAAGCACAAGCTGCTGCACAATGTTGTCAAAACCACAATGAAGTTATGTCATTGACTATTAAAGGACTGGCCTGCCGACTGCCAAACGCCCAGATTTGAATTTCATGCTCGCTACTAAACATCAACACGAATATGTCTAATTTCATTAAAAAAACCCGGCTGGTTCCAGAAAACTTGACAGCTCCCCACAACCCCACAACCGCAGAGGGGGGGGGGATTTTGAAATGGAATGGGGCCTCCCTGCCTGGTGTGTGTATGTGTGTATGTGTGTTTGCATGTGCCTGTTTGTCTGTGGGATGAGAAACGACAACGTTGGAATCGCACAGCAACAAGATCGGACCGGCGATGTGGAAGTCAATTAACACTGATGGCTGAAACCATCTACCCAGCTCCTCACGTTGGCTGCTCCCGAGTTCATTCGTGCAGTTGAGAAGCATTTGTGTTAAATTCCCTAAGAGGGAGGTAAGTGAGGGAATACTGTGCCACACCAGCTCTAATCACTTCAGCGTTCCGACTACAACACTCTTGTCGAAAAGTTGTGAGTGTGTTCAAAGACGGAGCGAGTTGTTGTGCTGGTCCTATCAGACGATGCTAAGAAACGATGGTTGGAAAATGCGACAACAGGGGCTGTTTTGTTATCAATCAAACCCGAAAACCAATGCAAAAAAAATAATGTTTTGTTGTTTCCCTGACACGCCTGTGGCATTTTTGTTATATTGCTTTGTGCTTATTTTACATATTTGTTGTTGTTGTTTTGTTTAATCGTGTGAAGCTGCTCAGAGTCCTTTTGGAGTCAGGTGGCCTGGAAACTTGACAGACAAACTGCTCTTATTGGCATTGGACAGTAGGGGTATCTGGTTTTGTACGGTTTTACAGTTGTGTTGGTGTTGTTTTTATTGTGAGTGTAAATATTCCATGGAATAGATGGGTTTTATTGCTTTGGTGTGATTTTTTTTTTTTTTATTGTTGCTAGGCTTTGCTTGTTAATTTTGATTACAATTGTGCTGTGCCTAATAAGGATGATGATAATGATCGTTCACAACTTGGAGATACCTTTCCCAATGTAGAACTCTGTCTGATACTTAATGTAGACCCACTATTCCATGGTCCCTCTATGTGTCTATACATGTGTGTGTATACATGGATGGAGAGAGAGGGAGGGAGGGAGGGAGGGAGAGAGAGAGAGAGAGAGAGAGAGAGAGAGAAATAGATAGCTGAAAAAGATACACACACATGATAGACAGACAGACAAAGAGACAGACACAGACAGACAGACATCTGAGAAAGGAAGGAAGGAAGGAAGGAAAGAAGGAAGGAAGGAAGGAAGGAAGGAAGGAAGGAAGGAAAAGAAAGATGGTAAGTGGTGATAAACAGAGAAGATAGATAGATGATAGATAGATAGATAGATAGATAGATAGATAGATAGATAGATAGATAGATAGATAATAGATAGATAGATAGATAGATAGATAGATAGATAGATAGACAGACAGACAGACAGACAGACAAATATCTGAGGAAGGAAGGAAGGAAGGAAGGAAGGAAGGAAGGAAGGAAGGAAGGAAGGAAGGAAGGAAGGAAGGAAAGATGATAAGAGGTTATAAACGGAGAAGATAGATAGATAGATAGATAGATAGATAGATAGATAGATAGATAGATAGATAGATAGATAGATAGATAGACAGACAGACAGACAGACAGACAGACAGACAGATAGATAGGTTGAGGAAGGAAGGAAGGAGGAAGGGAAGGAAGGAAGGAAAAGAAAGATGATAAGAAAGGTGATAAACAGAGAAGATATAGATAAGAGAGAGAGAGAGAGAGGGAGGGAGAGAGAGAGAGAGAGAGAGAGAGAGAGAGAGAGAGTTAACAGATTACCAGAGTTGGAAGGGACCTTTGCAGGTCATCTAGTCCAACCCTCTGCCCAAGCAGGAGACCCTACATCTGCCTCTACCTAGGATTGAACTCACAACCTCCTGATTTTGAGGCAAAAGCTCCACCTCTAGGCCAGATGGATGTCTTTGGTCATGGAGAGATGGCTGTGATGAAATGACCATGGCAATTTGTTCCATGGCCTGTTGGCAATGGTGAGTTGGCCATGACGAGTTGGCTACAGCGAGTTGGCCTTGGCAAGTCCTAAGATGATAGGATAGGATAGGATAGGATAGGATAGGATAGGATAGGATAGGATAGGATAGGATAGGATAGGATAGGATAGGATGGATTTTTTTATTGGCCAGGTGTGATTGGACACACAAGGAATTTGTCTTGGTGCATACGCTCTCAGTGTACATGTACAGTGTATATACTCAGTGTATGTACAGCATATATACTCAGTGTACAGTGTACCCTCAGCCTCCCTCAAAACGACGCTATAGAGCACTGCACACCTGGAAGGAGTTGAAGGAGTTGAAACAGTTTATGTCCAGGATGCGAGGGGTCTGTAGATATTTTCACAGCCCTCTTTTTGACTCGTGCAGTATACAGGTCCTCCATGGAAGGCAGGTTGGTAGCCATGGTTTTTTCTGCAGTTCTAATCATCCTCTGAAGTCTGCGTCTGTCTTGTTGGGTTGCAAAGCCAAACCAGACAGTTATGGAGGTGCAGATGAAAGACTCATGGCTTGGAGACAAAAACATATGAAGGATGGCTGTAGGGTCTGGGTATGGCCAGTCTAGAGAAAAGGAGAACCAGGGGTGACATGATAGCAGTCTTTTAGTATTTGAGGGACTGCCACAAAGAGGGGGTCAACTTATTTACCAAATAAGCACCTGAAGGCAGCAGAAGAAACAATGGATGGAAACTAACCAAGGAGAGAAGCAACCTCAAATTGAGGAGAAACTTCCTAACAATTAACCAGGAGGACAATTAACCAGTGGAACAGCTTGCCACCAGAAGTTGTGGGGGTTTCACTACTGGATGCTTTAAAGAAGAGATTGGATGGCCATTTGTATGCAATTGTATAGGGTCTCCTGCTTGAGCAGGGGGTTGGACTAGAAGACCTCCAAGGTCCCTTCCAATTCTGTTATTTTGTTAATCAGTGGAACTGAAGTTGCCTTCAGAAGTTGTGGGTGCTCCATCACTGGAGGTTTTCAAGAAGAGACCGGATAGCCATTTGTCTGAAATGGTGTAGGGTCTCCTGCTTCAGTAGGGGGTTGGACTAGAAGACCTCCAAGGTCCCTTCCAGCTCTATTCTTATCGATTGATTGATTGAATTGGCCATGGTGAGTTGTCCCAATCTTCCTGCAGGAAGGTGTCAGCTCAGTTTAGTAAATCGTAGGTTTTTTTCCTCTCTTTTTTTGAATTATTTTTATTTTTATTTCTCATAAACATGTCTTAAATATACAGGCTCTTATCCATTGTTAATCATACTTCTTCTCTTTTAACTTTCATCTTAGTTCCTTCTTCATCCTAAAAAAATTGAGTATACTCGGGTTTGCTCTTCGACCATTCCATCTCCCTTATTTTACAACAGTCCTTCTTCTCCTTCTCCTCTCTTTCCCTTCCCTCCCTTCTTCTGCCCTCTTCTATTTTCTTCTTTCCTCCTCTCCTTCCCCTTCCTTTCCCCCACTCCTCCCTTCTTTCTCCCTTTCTAACGTTCTCTCCTACTCTTATTTCCCCTCCCTTTCTTCCTCTCCAATCCTAGTTTTTTCCCCCTCTCTTCTGCCTCCGACTTCCCTTCTTAGCACAATACGGACAAGACAGTTAGAACAATGGCGGGGACGGAGCTCTCTTCCATCCAGTAAACAAGGAGTTCTTTGGGGCTTGCAACTGTTCCCCACCGCCCTCCCTTTCCCTCTCATCTCTTCCGAGTCCGTCTTGAAGTGGCAAGAGTGACATTTGTAATATCCTTCCTCTCAACTTGTCTGCCAGCTGGGGAGTAATGAAGGAGGCCTGGATGGCTTCTCAGTGTCCTCGGGAGAGAGAGCAACGTCTCTAATGGGAAAGCGGTGATGGAGATTGTCTTGTGCCCACAGCACAGACAACTTAGTCAATGTCACAATTGCAACCATCACTCACCAACTCTGGCTAAGCTGCTTTGACTAGGCTGGTCCCCTCGCCAGGAGAAGCAGAAAACCAGATCGACCTTTTTCTCTTAATGGGCCGTTTCGGAAATGGAAATTGCCCAGGCCGCGGCGGTGCCGAGGACAGAAAACTGATTTTGGAAGGTGGCTCGGCAGAAAGCAAATGCTGCTTGTCGCAACCCATCCTTCTCCCTGCAGTCCATGGAGATTTCAAAGGATGCCACAGGTGGTGGGTGGAGAATTTAATGAAGATGACATGGCATTGGGAGAGATAACTAGGCGAGAGAAATAAAAGTGGCGAAGCGGGTAACCCAATCCCTGCTGAAAGCTTTTGTCTCTGTGTCTTCAGGGACTTTGAAGTTGGATCTTTGGCTGTGCCAGAATTCTGAACATGTGTGCATTACAATTAGATGAGAATATTTGTAGCTCAGGGTTGAACTGTGGGGTCCTTGGTACTCTCTGAGCTTGGTTGTTTTCTGACAGATGTTTCATTAGATGACAAGATAACATCATTGGTGCTATCTGTAGAAGGAAGTGGGGTTTGCAGGGATGAGGAGGAGGAGAAGAGGAGGAAGAGGAGGAGGACTGTGGGGTCCTTGGTGTTATCTGACCTTGGTTGTTTTTTGCAAATATTTCATGACCCAACTATGTCACATCATCAGTGGTAGAAGAGATTGGGGTTTGCAAAGAGGAGGAGGAGGAGGAAGAAGAAGACTGTGGGGTCCTTGGTGTGTTCTGAGCTTTGTTGTTTTCTTGTAGATGTTTCATTACATGGCTTGTTAACATCATCATTGCTAGAAGGGATTGGGGGGAAGAGGAGGAGGAGTAGGAGGAAGAAGAAGAGGGTGAGGAAGAGGAGGAGGAGATGGAGGAGGAGGAAGAGGACTGTGGCATCATTGGTGCTCTAGCAACATCAGTGCTAGAAGGAAGTGGAGTTTTCAGAGAGGAGGAGGAGGAGGAGGAGGAAGAGGAGGAGGAGGAGGAGGAAGAGGAGGAGGAGGAGGAAGAGGAAAAGGACTCTGGGCTCCTTGATACTCTCTGAGCTTGGTTGTTTTCTTGCAGATGTTTCATTACATGACTTGTTAACATCATCATGGCTAGAAGGAAGTGGGGTTTGCAGAGAAGAGAAGGAGGAGGAGGAAGAAGAAGAGGGTGAGGAAGAGAAGGAGGAGGAGGAGGAGATGGAGAAATAGTCCGTGGCATCCTTGGTGCTCTCTCTGAGCTTTGTTGTTTTCTTGCAGACGCTTTGTTATCCAAACTAGTTAACTTCATCTACTGCTGGTAGGAAATGGGGTTTGCTCTCGATTTATATTCTAGTGGCTTGCCCTGTCAGTGTTGGTGGGAGGGAGGGGTCTTGGAATTTCTTTGGTTGGGCTGTTTACTATTAACTTGTTTGGCAGGTCCTTGATTGAGATATTGTTTACTTCTTGATTGCTGGTCTGATGTTAATCTTCCTGTTAATCTATGCTCCTCTGTGTGCTGATTGTTGGTGGGGAGTTGTCCGACATATGGACATAAGAGATATGCCAAAAGAATTATGTTACAAAATGGCATGGGAATATGGTGGAATTGTGCTAATAAAAGGAGATATGAAAAGAAATGCCTGATGGAAAAATGACAATGAGGAGACTGAAGATGAAGAAAACTGAAACTAGAACTCTCCATCTCCTGGTGCTTGGACCAAGATCATCCAGTTGGCTTTTGTGCCTAAGGCAGGACCAGAACTCTCCATCTCTTGATGATTGGCCCAAGGTCCCCCAGACAGCATTTGTGCCTAAGACAGGACTAGAACTCTCAGTCACCTGGTAATCGGTCCAAAGCCACCCAGCCGACTTGCATGCCTAAGACAGGACTAGGACTCTCCATCTCCTGGTGATTGGACCAAAGTCACTCAGCCAGTTTTAATGTCTACTACAGGACTAGAATTCTCCATCTCCTGCTGATTGGACCAAGATTATCCAATTGGCTTTCATGCCTAAGGCAGGACTAGAACCAGAGGTGGTACTCAGCCGGTTCGGACGGTTCAAGCGAACCGGTGGTGGAAATTTTGACTAGTTCGGAGAGCTGGCAAGTATCACATCCGGTTTCCTCCCCCGGCCCACTTACCGGCTCACTGCTCACCCTGCCTGGTCACCGCTTTCCCTGCCCATCTGCTTGCCCCACCCTTTCCTTTGGAGAATAAGGCAACCTAGTTTGTTACATGTCCTTGCAAAGACATTTGGCAGAATTCTGATGGAAAGGGTCCAAGGAGAAGGCATTGTACAACACTTGAGAAGTGCTGTATGACTTGAGATTGGTCAAAAGGTGTTCATGAGCAGATTTCAGCTCCTCGTCATTTCGTTGAAAAATGTATGAATGCGAGACGGGCAGCTTACGGTATCTTTGTTGATGGAATGAAAGCGAACAATAAAATGAATAGAGTTGAACGATGGAACATTTTGCAAAAATAAGAAGTTGAGGTTTGGCTGATGAATGCAATAAGGGCAGGAGGCGATGGAAGTCAATAAATAGAATGCGGAAAGATCGGCCCCGAATACAGAATAAGACAGGGGTGTGTGATATCCCCTTGATTATTTAATGTATTTATGAATAAATGTATCGGGAATGTCTGTAGTGGTGATAGAAGTGTGTTGACTGAGGACATGAATATATGTGTCTCCTAGTATACCGAGAATTTGATTGATGAGGTAAGAGCTGTCAATCAAAGGAAAGGTTACTGCATATCGTCTTTCCTTTCAAACAGAAGCTGGATAATCATCTAACATAGATGCTGTAGTCAATTTTACAGTATACAGATAGTCCTTGACTTACAACTGCAATTGATCCCCGGAGTTACGTTGTTAAATGAGACATTTGTCAAGTGAGTTTTGCCCCATTTTGCAACCTTTCTAGACACTGTTGTTAAGTGAATTGTTGCAGTTATTAAGTTACTGATGTGGTCGTTAAGTGAATTGGCTTCCTTCCTTCCTTCCTTCTTTCCTTCCTTCCTTCCTTCCTTCCTTCCTTCCTTCCTTCCATCCATGAGTCAACATGGCACAGTGGTTAGAATGCAGCATTGCAGATTAACTCTGCCCACTACCAGCAGTTCGATCCTGTTGGGACTTAAGATTGACTCAGCCTTTCAAGGTCAGTAAAATGAGGACCTAAACTGTGATGGCAATATGCTGACTCTGTAAATAGCTTAGAGAGGGCTATAAAGAACTGTAAAGCAGTATATAAGTCTAAGTACTATTGCCATTGCTATTGCTATTGCTATTCCTCCTTCCTTCCTTCCTTCCTTCCTTCCTTCCTTCCTTCCTTCCTTCCTTCCTTCCTTCCTTCCTTCCTTCCTTCCTTCCTTCCTTCCATGAGTCAACATGGCTAGGTACTATTGCCATTGCTATTGCTATTGCTATTCCTTCCTCCTTCCTTCCTTCCTTCCTTCCTTCCTTCCTTCCTTCCTTCCTTCCTTCCTTCCTTCCTTCCTTCCTTCCATGAGTCAACATGGCTAAATACTATTGCCATTGCTATTGCTATTCCTTCCTTCTTCCTTCCTTCCTTCCTTCCTTCCTTCCTTCCTTCCTTCCTTCCTTTCCTTCCTTCCTTCCTTCCTTCCTTCCTTCCTTCCTTCTTTCCTTCCCTTCTGTCCCTTCCTTCCATGAGTCAACATGGCTAAGTACTATTGCTATTGCTATTGCTATTGCTATTCCTTCCTCCTTCCTTCCTTCCTTCCTTCCTTCCTTCCTTCCTTCCTTCCTTCCTTCCTTCCTTCCTTCCTTCCTTCCCTTCCCTTCCCTTCCCTTCCCTTCCCTTCCCTTCCCTTCCCTTCCCTTCCTTCCATGAGTCAACATGGCACAGTAGTTAGAATGCAGCATTGCAGATTAACTCTGCTTAACTCCGCAGTTCGATCCTGTTGGGACTCAAGATTGACCCAGCCTTTCAAGGTTGGTAAGATGAGGACCTAAATAAGTGCTACTGCTATTCTGAGGCAGAGCGAATGAATGCAGAGAAATGGCGACTAACATGAGGAAGAAAATGAATTGGCACACTCGGGGTGGAAGATTTATTTCAGATGGGAAAATGGAGAACTGCGAAGACGTGCAAATGTTTGTGAGAAGGAGTGGGCAGCATATGGTTTGCTGTGAAAAGGAACATTTGTTGGGAGAAGCAGAAATAGCTTGTACAAGAACATGCCTCTGCCTACTTTAGTACCTGGAAGTGAGAATGGGGAATGGCAAGAGAAACATAAAAGCAGGTTGAATGCTGTAGGAATGGGAGACATCAATCTACAATCAAGAATGAATGTGTGCGGCATGAATACAAAAGTGAGGGTCCTTATGAAGTACAGGGAGGTACTACAAATAGAAGAGAATATCTTAGGGTTGAACTGTGGGATCCTTAGTGCTCTCTGAGCTCAGTTGTTTTCCTGCAACCGAGTTGGCCAATGTTTGATGACCCAACTAGGTAATATCATCAGTGCTAGAAAAGAGTGGGGTTTGTGGAGGAGGAGGAGGAGGAGGAGGAGGAGGAGGAGGAGGAGGAGGAGGAGGAGGAGGAGGAGGAGGAGGAGGAGGAGGAGGAGGAGGAAGGCTGTGGGATCCTTGAGCTTGGTTGTTTTCTTGCAAATGTTTCACGACTCAACTAGATAATTTCATCAGTGCTAGAATGGAGTGAGGTTTGTGCGGGGAGGAGGAAAAGGAGGAGGAGGAGGAGGAGGAGGAAGAGGAGGAGGAAGATGGTGAGATCCTTGAGCTTGGTTGTTTTCTTGCAAATGTTTCACGACTCAACTAGGTAATTTCATCAGTGCTAGAAAGGAGTGAGGTTTGTGGGGGAGGAGGAAGAGGAGGAGGAGGAGGAGGAGGAGGAGGACTGTGAGATTCTTGGTGCTCATTGAGCTTGGTTGTTTTCTTGCAGACATTTCATAACCCAACTAGGTAACATGATCAGTCCTAGAAGGAAGTGCTGGGTTGGTTCTCTGTTTATTGTTGGTGGGACTGTTCTCGTCCTTGATTAGGCTGTTGTTTACTACTTGATATTTTGTCTAAATTGGTAGTTCCTTGATTAGGGCATTGCTTATTGCTTGGTTATTATTTTTTTGGGGGGGTCTGGTATTAATCCTGGTGTCCATCTCTGCTTCTCTAGGGTTTGATTGTTGGTGAAAAGATGTTTTGGCCTTTTTGTTTCCTTTTTAGTTCCCTCCCCCCCCCCAACTGGCTCTTTTGAACGGTGTTTACCTCTATGTGCCTGTTGATGGCTAATGGAAGGGATCTTCTAGTCCAATCCCTGCTCCCCCAAGGGAGGAGAACTTATACTGTCCTGGTCAAATGGTTGTCCAGGCTTCTCTTGAAAACCTCCAGTGATGGAGCACCCACAACTCTAGGAGGCAAGCTATGCCATTGATTAATTGTTTTCGCTGTCAGAAAATTGATCTTGACTTCTTGGTTGGATCTCTTTAACATCCATTACTTCTTTCCCCACCTTCTGGTGCTTTGGAGAATGAGTTGAACCCCACTTCTCAGTGACAACCCCTCAAATACTCAAAGACAGAAATCAGATCCCCCTAATCCTCCTCTTTGATAGGCTAGACTGCTAATCAAGATTTTTAACCCAAATAATAGCATTGGATTAATAATGGTATTGGCTTAATGTATTTTGGAACTCAACTAGTCCAGAGGTCTCCAAACTTGGCAACTTCATAGATAGAACTGAAAGGTGGACATCTCCTGGGAAGCAGAATTGTGCTTCTCTCTTCTTCCCCTGGTTGCTCCATGTGCGCAAAAGCACATTTTCTTGCTAAGTATAATCTATATGTATATATCTAATTGATATCAGAATTGATCTCTCTCCCCCCCCCTCTCTCTCTGTCTATCTATCTATCTATGTCTGTCTATCTATCTATCTATCTATCTATCTATCTATCTATCTATCTATCTATCTATCTATCTATCTATCTCTATTAACCTGTATCTTTGTCTCTTTCTTTATCTTTATCTCTCTCTCTCTCTGTATCTGTATCTCAGTACCTATATATCTTTGTATTGTAGAGTTTTATCTCTCTCTCAATCATCTATTTAGCTATCTTATATATACACATATACATACATACATACACACACACATATATAATCTTTTTTATCTCTTACTCTAGCTATCTATCATCTCTCTCTCTATCTGTCATCTATCTTATTTTGTCTATTATCTCTCTCTTTCTATTTCATCATCTACCTATATCTTTCAAACTATCATCTACTCATCTATCTATATCTATCTGTCTGTCTGTCTGTCTATCTATCTATCTATCTATCTATCTATCTATCTATCTATCTATCTATCTATCTGTCATCTTATTATCTCTCTTTGTCTTTCATCATCTACCTCTATCTCTCTCTCTCTCTCTCTCTCTCTCTCTCTCTCTCTCTCTCTCTCCCCCCCCCTCTCTCTCTCTCTATCTATCTATCTCTAACTCTATCTCTGTCTGTCTGTCATCTTATTAGCTCTCTCTCTTTGTCTTTCATCATCTACCTCTATCTATCTATCTATCTATCTATCTATCTATCTATCTATCTATCTATCTATCTATCTCCTACCTACCTACCTACCACTGGTGGGTTTTTTTTTAAAAAAATTGATTTATATGCCGCCCTTCTCCGGAGACTCAGGGCGGCTTACAATGCGTTAAGCAATAGCCTTCATACTTTTGTATATTTATACAAAGTCAGCTTATTGCCCCCACAATCTGGGTCCTCATTTCACTACCTTAGAAAGGATGGAAGGCTGAGTCAACCTTGAGCCTGGTAAGATTCGAACTTACAGTAATTGCAGACAGCTGGTGTTAATCACAATACTATCAGTCTGCTGAGCCACCAGGCCCTTTTCACACCAGATTGGGCGAACCAGTAGCGGTGGTGCTGGCAGCTTCCGCCCACCCGCCTGGATGCTTCTCCGCATGTGCAGAAGCACTGCACGTGCACACAAATGTGTGTGCACCCACAAGCGAACCGGTAGCAAGAGGTTTTGAAACCTGCCCCTGCTATCTACCTAAGTACCTATCTATCTATCTATCTATCTATCTATCTATCTATCTATCTATCTATCTATCTATCTATCTATCTAATCTATATTTATCTATCAATGTATCTATCTATCTATCTATCTATCTATCTATCTATCTATCTATCTATCTATCCTCTTTACAATCATATGAGTTGCCGATAGCATTTTTTTCTCCATCCTCCCCCAGATCCAGCCGCTTCAAAAAGATTCATCTGCAAATAATTTTTTACGTTGATCTCGTCGGTTTTGTTAGAACGAGACAGAAGTTGTGAAGCTGGGAAAAAAACAACAACCCACAAACGCCTTTCCTTCTGTCTTCTCCCACCTCCATACGCATATGCATGGTGTGATCGATATCAATTTTCAAATGTACTATTGATTGCACGAGCTCTTAATTTCAAGCCAAACAATAGTTTCTTTTGTAATTTCCATGCTGCCATCATTGCTGACCTGTGTGTTGTCAAATAATATTGATTGGATATGAAATGAAAGGCGTAGGGCAGAAGAAGAAAAAGAAGGGAGAACCGACGGGAATTAAAATTGGGGTTCTTATTAACCAAACCAGGAGAAACTAGGGCTCCATCTAAAAATAAGCTTAGCTTGCATTGGTGGTTTAGAGCAATAAACATCCCAGTGTAGAAACCTAGCACCCACCCCTGTCCTACCGTGTTTTCCTGAAAATAAGACTGGGTCTTATATTAATTTTTGCTCCCAAAGATGCATTAGGGATTACTTTCTGGTTAGGTCTTATTTTGGGGAAAATACGGTACTAAATGCATACATCTGGCTGACAATCTTAACTTAAGAGCCTTGGTAGTACAGTGGTCTAAAGCACCCTGTTATTAAGACCAGCTGCCTGCAATTACTGCAGGTTCGAATCT
>NC_142064.1:4817500-4915000 GCF_059756535.1 Pantherophis guttatus
GATAAAGGTTTTGAGATGTACACGGGTATATGTGGAGACTGACTGTCAAGAAAGAACAAGGAAGTCAGTTGTGTGCAGAAAAGTATAAATAGAATGTCTTGGGATGAGTTCAGGGCCATAGCTACTGGCCATAGCTACTCCTTGCTGGACCTAGCTATCATCTCTGAACCTCATTGCAATGGGTTGTTGATATAAGTTTTTTTTTTAATTTGTTTTTTTTTAATTTTTTTTATTATTAAAATATAAACACAGATATAAAGACAATATAATACAAAGACAAACAAAAAACCCACCACCTACAAACCCACCTAACATTTTACATTTACGCTTTTGTCATCAACAGAATATATGTCATTGAGCTTATATAGTTTAATAAAGAGTAATTATTAAATGTCTAATTCCAATGTTATAACTTTTCACTACAAATTTACATTTCTTATGGGTTCATCTCCTTGTGAAAGTCTTTACCCTAATTTCTGTCCTCTACATTTTTGCTGATTTTCCTTTCCAGCCATTGATACCATTGGTGCCATACAAGATAGTATTCGCTTTCTTCCTTTTCCTGGAGTTCCAGTGTCAATCTGTCCATTTCAGCACACTCTGTTATCTTTGCAACGATTTTGTCTTTGGATGGGAGTTGGTCTGATTTCCAGTTTTGCGCGAACAGTAGTCTTGCTGCTGTCAAGATATGTATGATGAGATATTTCGTTTCCTTAAGATGTTGTGCCGTTATCATGCCAAATAGAAAAAATTCTGGACTGTTTTCTATTTGAATGTTCGTTATTTCTTCGATAATATTTTTTATATCTTGCCAATAGTGTTGGGCTTTCCTACATTTCCACCAAGTGTGATAATATGTCCCCTTTTTTGATTTACATTTCCAACACAACGCCGAAGTGTTTGGGTGTATTTTGGCAAGTCGGGCTGGTGGTAAGTGCCATCTATAAAACATCTTAATGAGGTTCTCCTTGTAAGATGTGGCTCTTGTCATTTTTATGTTCTGCTTCCATAATTTCTCCCAGTCTGCCAATTGAATATTATGCCCTATGTCCCTGGCCCACATTGTCATATTATGTTTAACTGTTTCTTCTATTAATTTGTCTCTCAAAAGGTAGTTATATGTTTTAGTAATCATTTTCTGGTCTGCTCCTAATAAAATTCTGTCCAGTTCGTATAAATCTTTCACCTTTTTTTTTTTTAAATTTGATTTATGTGCCGCCCTTCTCCGGAGACTCAGGGCGGCTTACACTGCGTTAAGCAATAGCCTTCATACTTTTGTATATTTATGCAAAGTCAGCTTATTGCCCCCACAAACTGGGTCCTCATTTTACCTACTTAGAAAGGATGGAAGGCTGAGTCAACCTTGAGCCTGGTGAGATTCGAACTTACAGTAATTGCAGACAGCTGGATGTTAATTACAATGCATTAGTCTGCTGAGCTATCCAGGCTCCTAAGTTGTGTTATAATGTCTGTTCATGTTCCAAATTGCTCATGAAATAAACCTGAATCTTTTTTTTTTAAAAAAAAGATCTTTATTAGTTATTTACAAATAAAAAAAATATACTATAATTATCAAATCAATATAAGTTATATATGTATAGACAACACAACACATAAAGACAACTACAAGGAAGGACTAACTGGAAATTGTAATGATCCCCCAGACCTGAATCTTAAAGTAAAAATTATTATTTGTGTCGCTGTCTCCTGTTTCTTTTATTGGAATATTTTTATAACACAGTGGAACAGAAGTTGCCTTCAGAAGTTGTGGGTGCTCCATCATTGGAGGCTTTCAAAAAGAAACTGGACAGCCACTTGTCTGAAATAGTATAGGGCAGTGATGGCTAACCTGGGGCTCCCCCTGGGGTGCACCGGGAGGCTCCAGCTGGTCCAGAATGTGGCCGCGCGGGGGATTATGGGAGCGACGGGGCGCTCCCATGTGACACCTCTCCTGTGCGAGCTGCACTGGCTCCCAGTGGTCTTCCGGGTGTGCTTCAAGGTGTTGGTGACCACCTTTAAAGCACTCCATGGCTTAGGGCTGGGGTATTTATGAGACTGCCTTCTGCCGCCAATAGCCTCCCACGGGCCAGTACGCTCCCACAGAGTGGGCCTCCTCAGGGTGCCGTCTGCCAAACAGTGTCGGCTGGTGACCCCCAGGGAGAGAGCCTTCTCTGTGGCAGCGCCCACCCTCTGGAACAACCTCCCCCCAGAGATATGTACAATACCAGACCTCTGGACTTTTCGGCAGGCTCTAAAAACTTATTTATTTCACCTAGCCGGGCTGGCTTGACCCCATAGTTTTTGGTTAATTTTAAATTGATTTTAATTGGGTTTGTTTTAAATTGTGGCCAAAAATATTTAATTATTTTTAAATTGTTTTTTAAATTTTGTATGTTATTCTGGCTGTTCACCGCCCTGAGTCCTGTTGGAGAAGGGCGGTATACAAATTAAATAAATAATAAAATAATAATAACCTTTTTGCCACTGCGTGCCGGGGGGGGGGGCAAGGGGGTCACGCACATGCATGACCACATCCATAATTCTATGCACACACCCCCGCACATCTGCGCATAATCCCCCTATGCTCCCCATGCTCCTGGCATGTGATGGCCTGGTAGGCCCGTTTTTCTCTCTCACCTGGCTCCAGAGCCTTTCTAGGTGTCTGGGGAGGGTGAAAACAGCCTCCCCACCCGGAGGCCCTCCGGAGGCCAGAAACGGCCCATTTGCCAACTTCCAGTGGGACCGGAAGGCAAGTTTTTTGCTGTCCCCAGCCTCCAGAAACTCTCTAGGAGTCTGGGGAGGGCAAAAATGGCCTTCCCCACCACCCGGAGGCCCTCCAGAGGCTGAAAATGGTTCATTTGCCAACTTCTGGTCCCACCAGAATTAGAAGGGACCTTGGAGGTCATCTAGTCCAACCAGGGCCGGATTTTCCTATAGGCTAACTAGGCTTCAGCCTAGGGCCTCAAGATCAAGAGGGGCCTACATTCAAATTGTTAGCAAAATTAAAATTACACTTTCACTATAGGTGAAAGGGCCTCATAAGTGGAATAGCCTAGGGCCTCTTTTCATCTAAATCCGGCCCTGAGTCCAACCCCCTGCTTAGGCAGGAAATCCTACCTTTCCCACCAGAAGTTGGCAAACGGGCCATTTCTGGTTTCCAGAGGGCCTCCGGGAGGTGGGGAAGGCCATTTTCACCCTCCCCAGACTCCTAGAGAGACTCTGGAGGCTGGGGACAGCAAAAAATGGGCCTTCCCCCCCTTCAAGGTTCTCTGGAGGCAGGAAACAGCCTGGTTCCCTACTTCTGGAGAGCCCAGAAGGCTCGAAAATCAGCTGGCACTGGAGCTGAGTTTGTGTGCCCACTGATATGGCTACATGTGGCGAAATACAAACTTTTTTACTACCGGTTCTGTGGGCGTGGCTTGGTAGGCATGGTGTGGCTTGGCGGGTGTGGCTTGGTGGGCATGGCAGGGGAAGGATACTGCAAAATCTCCATTCCTTCCCCTCCTGGGGGAAGGATACCGCAAAATCTCCATTCCCACCCCACTCTGGGGCCAGCCAGAGGTGGCATTTGCCGGTTCTCTGAACTGCTCAAAATTTCCGCTACCGGTTCTCCAGAACCTGTCAGAACCTGCTGGATTTCACCTCTGATCACGGGTATAGGGTCTCCTGCTTCAGCAGTGGGTTGGACTAGAAGACGTCCTCCCATTGTCTGCAACAAGGATACCAGTGATCAGGAAGAACGATTCTGAGCAACAAGCATGTAGGAATGTGTCATCCCACTCATATTTAACGATGATAAGGAAGTTTTTCACTGTATTTTTGGCAACTGGCCATATGGTTATAATCTGCTTTTGTACTTCTCCTCCAATCTCCTTCATCTGGCTGAATCTTTATCAGAACTCCTTTCCATCTTTGAATTCCTGAGCGCTTTAGTGATGTTTCCCACCCTCCCTTCCTTTCTCCTTCCGTACCGCCCGGATTGTCTGAATTAATTGCTGATAGCGAAAATCTGCGGATCATTCTCTCTCTCTTCATATTTTCTGAGAACTAATTACCTGTGTGTATAAAACGATGAAATCTCATTATATTTCCTTCTCTCTCTCTCTCTCTCTCTTTTTTTTTTACAAAAATAAATAAATAAAAAAAATAAAAAATCTCCCATGCATTTCATTACATTATCCAATTATTGCCGTACCTTGTCTAGCATTATGTTAGTGACCGCTCACAGGCTATTTACTACACAGATGTGTTACTTTAATTAAACAAATATGATTAGCTTCACGGGATGGCATTTGGCTAGGCCAAAACACACACACACACACACACACAAACACACACACACACAGACAAATGTGTCGCTTCCAACGACTGGGCCTTTTGGAGCTTGTCTTCAAAAGGCGTAAACAACAATAAATAATCAGAGAAACGTGGCTTCATCGTTTTAGAGACCACAGTTCTTCCCATGCCATGTTGATTTCATAACGGGAGATTTTTCTAATGGGGTGACTTAAATAGCAGTAGCACTTAGACATATATGCCGCTTCACAGTGCTTCAGAGCCCTCTCTAAGTGGTTTTAGTCAGCATATTACCCCCAGCAATCTGGGTCCTCGTTTTACTGACCTCGGAAGGAGGGAAGGCTGAGTCAGCCTTGAGCTGGTCAGGATCAAACTTCTGGCAGTGAGCAGCTTTAGTCTGTAATATGCATTCTGGGCCATCACAGATGAGGGAGGGAGGGAGGGAGGGAAGGAGGGAGGGAGGAATATGCAGGCAGGGAGACAGGCAGATGAGAGAGAGAGATTAGATGATAGATAGATAGAGAGGGGGGGGGAGATGATGGATGGATGGATGGATGATAGGTAGGTATATAGGTAGGTAGGTAGGTAGGTAGGTAGGTAGGAAGATAGATAGATAGATAGATAGATAGATAGATAGATAGATGATAGATAGATAGATAGATAGATAGATAGATAGATAGATAGAGGATAGATAGATAGATAGATAGATAGATAGATAGATAGATGATAGATAGATAGATAGATAGATAGATAGATGATAGATAGATAGATAGATAGATAGATAGATAGAGGATAGATAGATAGATAGATAGATAGATGATAGATAGATAGATAGATAGATAGATAGATAGATAGATAGATAGATAGATAGATAGATGACAGATAGATAGAGGATAGATAGATAGATAGATAGATAGATAGATAGATAGATAGATAGATAGATAGATAGATAGATAGATGATAGATAGATAGATAGATAGATAGATAGATAGATAGATAGATGACAGATAGATAGATAGATAGATAGATAGATAGATAGATAGATAGATAGGCAGGCAGGCAGGCAGGCAGGCAGGCAAAACTTAGCAGTATCACTCAGACTTATATCCTGCTTCACAGTGCTTTACATCCCTCTCTAAGCAGTTTACAGAGTCAGCCTATCCCCCCCAACCCCCCAACAATCCCAGTCTTCATTTTACCAACCTCGGAAGTACCGAAGGTTGAGTCAACCTTAAGGCTGGTGAGATTCGAACTGCCAAATTTCAGGCAGATGGCAGGCAGCAGATGTAGCCTGCAGCATTGCAATCTAAATGTATATTCTTGTCATTCGAAGTCACTCATTCATACATTCACCTAGGTTTTAATCAAAGTGGAATCTCAATCAGATTTCAAGAATATGTTCATAAGAGACAACTGAGGGAACCATCACAGAGTAAGCCAGAAGTTTATATATGGCCCTACCTAAAGAAATATTTAGATTTTAAAAGGAAGCTTTGGGGTCCTTGGTGATCTCTGAGCTTGATGGTGTTCTGGCAGATGCTTCATTACCCAACTAGGTAACATTATCAGTGCACCAAGGAGCCCATCGCTCAACCCTGGGCTACAAAGGTTCTCTTTTTAAAGAAAGCTATTGTTCAGGTTCTATTTGACCATCATCTGCAGTTGATGAAGAAGACATCAAGAAGTTGATGAAGAAGACATCAAGAAGATTCAACCTAGAAATAAGGAGAAATTTTCTGACAGTGAGAACAATCAACCAATGGAACAGAAGTTGCCTCCGGAAGGTGTGGGGGCTTCATCACTGGAGGCTTTCAAGAAGAGCCTGGACTGCCCTCTGTCAGAAATGACGTAGGGTCTCCTGGCTGAGCAGGAGGTTGAACTTGATGACCTAAAAGGTCCCTTCCAACTCTGTTAATCTGTTAATTATATATGGTAGGCCCATTGTAGGGATCCTTGATTTTGAACTTGTTGCAATATTTTTAGGATCAGACTCAATAACAATATTTAGAGTTAGAGATTCAAATATATTTCTCTTTAATTATAGTAGGCATTCTATATTCACTGAATATTCACAGATAGAAGCAAGGAAAATGGCGAAGGTGGCTCCTTATATATACAAAGGGTGGAGCCAAGAGTAGGAGTGGTGAATTATGAATACATTAGGAAACAAAGAATAAGTTAACCCCTGATATCCCATATATACATTATTTACACATTAGGGAATAAGGCATTTACATCTGACAAATCCCCCTCTAAATGCCGGTTCGCTATACAACACCAATTACATTCAGATTCAGGACAATATAATACATACATTCTGGAAGTTAAGTATTTGTGCTGTTTAGAAGGTAAAGGCTTCGTCAATATGTCAGCCAATTGTTCAGAGGTATCGCAATGTACTGCTTTGATAAATCCATCTTGGGACAGTTGTCTCACATGTTTAAATTTTATATCTATATGCCTGGATCTTTGTCCAATGGCATCGGATCTAGATATTTCAATAGCCGCTTTATTATCTTCATGCATAACAAAAGGCAAAGCAGGTTTTTTCCAAACATCTGAAATTAAATCATTAAACCATACAAGGTTATTTGCAGCTTTAGATAAACAGACATACTCCGCTTCTGTGGTTGAAGTGGCTACCAATTCTTGTTTACCAGTGTACCAGTAAACTGGACAGTCATTTAACAGGAAAATATAACCAGAGGTACTTTTTCTGCATGATGTATCTCCAGCCCAATCCGCATCTGCGTAACATGTAAGTCTTGGTTCTTTGTTATCACTAGGTTCTAATACTAGACAAAAGTCCAATGTACTTTTCAGATATCTTAAAATTCTTTTGACAGCTTCCCAGTGATACATTGTTGGTTTACTAACGTGCCTTGATAATAAATTGAGTGGTAATGCAATATCTGGTCTGGTCCAATTAGATATATAAAGAAGTGAACCTATTACTGATCTATAGAATGTATTATCCTTGAATTCAGGGGAAGATTCAATAGTATTTCTAAGGAAATCAGTTTGCATAGGAGTGTCGCAGGGTTTGGCATTGTTTAAATTACATTTGTTTAGAAGTTCAATAATCTTATCTTTCTGAGTAAGTTTGAAACCCTTTCTAGTTTTGTTAATTTGTACACCAAGGTATTTGTTTATTTTACCTAGAGATTTCAACGAGAAATGTTCATTTAACTTGTTTACAAAGATTTCTCTTCTCTCTGTGTGTTTTCCTATATATAAAATATCATCTACGTAAATCAATACAAACTCAACCTGATCATCACTTTTTTTGACAAAGAAACAGTTATCAGCAGTGGTAGCTTTGAAATCCATGGTTTTAAGTACTTTTACCAAGCAATCGTACCATCTTTTGCCAGATTGCTTTAATCCGTATAAGCTCTTGTTCAATAGCCAAATTTCATTTTTATTAGTGTATTGACTGTGAGGTGCTCTTACGTATATCTCCTTATCTAGTTTTGCGTGTAGGTACGCAGTCTGTATGTCATATTGGAATACATCAAGATTGAGTGTGGATGCTACTACTAGAGCTGTTTTAACACTCTCTGTTCTTACTGTGGGGGAGTATGTGTCAGTATAGTCCTCCGGATATTTTTGTGCATAACCTTGTGCAACCAATCTAGCTTTGTATAAGGTATTGCCTCCTTCTAGATTCTTAATTTTATAAATCCACCTGGTACCAATAATTGTTTTATCTTTGGGTGCAATCGCAGGTGTGAATACATTTAATCCTTGTAAGCTCTCCATCTCCTTTTTCATAGCTAGTTCCCATTTTTCTTTTTCCTCACGAGGTAGTTTTAATACTTCCTCATATGTATTAGGTGTTATTTGTTCACCATCCATATGCATTATGTAATCTTTGTATTTATTTGGCATTTGATTTCTGTTGTTCCTAATAGTTCTTTCTGGTTTACTATGGTAGTCATGCAAATATCTTGCTTCCTTATTTGTTAATGTGTCTGTCTTTATTTTGTGTTTGCTATTTGTCCATGTTCTGGTTTTGTTTTTGCTCCTGTCAATATTTTGACTTTTTATCGTCCCTTCCTCACTAGATTTGACATCCTTGCATTTGTTTGGAAATATTTCATTAAGGTGTAATTTAGACCAGTTGGCCTGTTCATGGAACACAGCTGTTCTGGAAACTATAAATTTATTATTATTATCAATGAATCTGTACCCTTTGGTGCCAGTTTCATATCCCATAAATCTTAATCTTCTGGATACGTTTTCTCCCTTTCTCCTCAATTGTTTGGGTATGTGTACGTCTGCAGTGACCCCAAATATGTGCATGTGTGCTAATTTTGGTTTCCTATTATACATCACCTCATATGGTGTCTTATTCACAATACTGGACCAGGTTCTATTTTGAGTGTAATTTGAATAATGTAGGGCTTCTGACCAAAATTGTTTGCCTAAACCAGCATCCTCTAATGTGCATCTAATCATGGTTTGTAGTGTGGAATTTTTTCTCTCTGCAATCCCGTTTTGGAACGCAGAAAATGGACTAGATGTGTAATGTAACATCCCTCTATCCTTTAGCCATTGGGAGAATTCCTTAGACATGAATTCACATCCCCTATCTGTCATGATTTGTTTTATTCTGATATTATGTTGTGTTTCTATGCGTTTATAAAATTCCTTAAATTTTTGAAAGGTTTCATCCTTGTGTTTTAATGTGTAAACAAAACCATAGCGACTATAATCGTCTACTATTGTTAGGAAGTAACGTTTTCTATAAGTGACTGATGGAGTTAATGGACCAACTAAGTCCATGTGTACTAAGTCAAAAATTTTGTTAGTAGATCTGGTGGATTTTTTTGGCCTGGGACTAGTTTTTAATTTAGTAGATTTACATACTGAGCATTCCAAATAATTTTCACAATTTTTTATTTTGACACCTTCTGCGTGTTCAATCATTTTTTGTACTACAGGAAAACTTGCATGTCCTAACTTCCTATGTAAGATATGGGCACACTCGTCATGTATTGGTTTACCTATTTTTGGTTTTTTCTCATTGTGTGTATCTGTGTGATCATGAGATATTTTGCATTCATCATTGTCACTGTTACTAATATTTTCATCATCTGCCTCAATGCAATCTTCCATATTTGAATCAATATTATGTAACCATCTTTCTTTTGTTATCAGATAGGGTAGGCCTCCTTTAATCATCACAGTGCCTACATTAGTTTTATTCTTCTCTAAAGTTGCTTTTCCCTTTGAGAAAACTATATTGATGTCAGAATCTCTGCTTAATTTTATGACACTTAGTATGTTATGAGGTATTTCTGGTATTAACAATACCCCCTCTATTTTTCCTAGACCAGGCAAGGTCACATTCCCTCTGCCTAGTACTTGAACTTTTTCTTGGTTAGCTACTTTTATTACAAACTTATCTTCTGTAAATGAAGACAATATATTTTTGTTATTAGTAGTGTGATTAGTTGCTCCAGAATCAATAAGCCAATTATTGTTCTCATTTGGTTGCGTTTTGGTGCTATCTTGTTTATTTAGTCCATTCAGTGAACCAGATTTTCTCTCTTTTGAATTTTCTCTGCCCCCTCTATTTTCTCTGTAGTTTGGTGGGCTTCTATATTTATGTCTGTCTGTGGAAGACTGTCTATAATTGTATTTATTCCTATATTCTGACCTATGTCTTTCATTTGAGATTTTGGGGCAATCTCTTCTATTGTGTTCTCTGGATCCACAATTGTGGCATTTAAAGTTTTCATTATATTTTTCTTGAAAAGCTACCTTCCTAAAAGGTTTGTGTTCTGTGTGATTGCTATAACGATTTTTCCTTGAATTGTCTTCTGCTATCAATTTGTTAGATAGACTTTCTATTGACAAATATCCTAGATTGATGGTGTCTAAGTGTGACATAAAACTATCCCATGATGAATCAAGTGAGTTGATAATAACACTTTTCATTGTTTGATCTGAAATCACTTCCCCCCTCAAATGCAGCTCAGCTCTTATTTTGTTTAAAGATATTAAATGCTCACTTATGGAAACCCCTGGTTTTACTCTGGAAGAAAAGAAGTCCTTAGACATTCTTGTGGTGGTTGCTACACTATCGCTGTGAAACAAATTAAACATGCATTGAATTATTTCTGAGACAGTTAGGTTTGGTTTGATGCTATGATACATTGCAGGAGATACGCTAGATATTATTAAGAAAAATGCCTTATGGTGTAAACAATCTATTTTTAAAGTCCAAGGTCTTCTTGGGGGACTAGTGATAAAGAATAGTAAATTTTCTTTCATAAAGACAACCTGAAGCTGTTGATACCATTCTTGTAAGTTAATGCCATCAACTCTAAGTTTTGGGAAGTCATTGGGTAAGTTACCCACATTATTTTGTCCATTACTTACAACCTGAGGCAGTCCGTGGTCTCGTAAGTGTAGAAAATTGCAAAACGGCATGGGAATGCTCGCAACGAGTCTGCGCGGTTCTCTGGCCAGTTCAAGTCTTTCCGGACCGTCTACGTAGTTTCGCACATGCGCGTTGTTCATTTCTTCTTTGACGTCGTCGTGGAAGGTTCTCTCCATTGCAGCTCGCTCGCTTCGTTCCTCATCAGACGAGTCGGTCTCTGGCTCGGTCTTAGGAGCTCTGATGGCGGCGGCTGTTCTTTTCTTTCTTTTGGGTGCGTTGGCACTTGCTTCGGTCTGCGGTGTAGGGCGGAATCGACATGGCTCTCTGGGCTCGGGCGTCGTCGTTCTTGAAGTCAGGATGGGAGCGTGCAGGTCTTGAAGCATCGGCTTGTTCGCTTGCTTCTTTGTTGGCGCTTTGGAAATTTTTAATTTTGGCCCGAATGCGGCAAAAAGCGTCTTCATTGCTGACTTTACTTGGGATTTCGTTAAGTCGTTCTCATTTTCTGTTTCTGGCTCTTCCGAGGAATTTGAATCCTCCTTTTCACTTTCGTTGTCTGATAACGTTTTTGGCGCCAGAAATTTTGAACTGAGCATTTTGATTGGCTCTGCTTCGCTCACTTTGGAGGCTTGTTGAAACCAAGATGGCTGCCATTCAAAATTTCGCGCGGGATCACATCTTTTCTTTTTCATAACGACTCTCTCTGTAGTCACATCACTCACAGTTTTTTGGTCTTTGGGTTTCTCTTTAGCGATGTTTTTCTCTCTCGCTGCTCCGCTGTTCTTCAGCATTTCTTGGAGGTTCGCGATGAGGCTTTCATCATTCTTCTGGCTTTTTAAAATCTTTAGTATCTCTGACCTGAGTTCGTTGTTTTCTATTTCGATTTCTTCCTGGCCATCATTTTCATTTATTAGTTCTTCTTCTTCAGTGGTATATTCTTCGGATTCTCTCGAAATCGCGTTTGCGGATTCGTTGATTATTTCTTGTTCAGTTTCTATTTCTTTGCTGTAGGCCCTGGTGTTGGGCCTATCTTTCTTAGACATTTTTAGGTATTTATTGAGTCAATTAACCATCCTCTGCTACCAGTTTGTTGCAATATTTTTAGGATCAGACTCAATAACAATATTTAGAGTTAGAGATTCAAATATATTTCTCTTTAATTATAGTAGGCATTCTATATTCACTGAATATTCACAGATAGAAGCAAGGAAAATGGCGAAGGTGGCTCCTTATATATACAAAGGGTGGAGCCAAGAGTAGGAGTGGTGAATTATGAATACATTAGGAAACAAAGAATAAGTTAACCCCTGATATCCCATATATACATTATTTACACATTAGGGAATAAGGCATTTACATCTGACAGAACTTAATATCAGCAGCAAGGCTGTTGGTAGCGCAATATTGGAAGAAGGACTTTTTGCCTACTATTGAAGAGTGGACACTGAAAGTAACAAACTTAGCAGAAATGGCGAAAATCTCAGCGTATTTGAAGGACTATACACAAGAAAGATACGTATCGGAATGGAGAAGATGGATTGATTATATTCAAAATAAGTATCAGACAAGAAAATATCAAATAGCTTATGAATGAACGTTAAGTATTAGAAGTATTATGTTATCTATAGTGGAGTTAAGGTTTCAGGGGGGGATTTAGTAGTCTGAGGATAGATAGGTTAATTTAGCTTATATTGTTAATTGAAATACCCTGTATTTTGCGCTGGGAAGTCTGGGGGGGAGGGGAGGGAAAGGGTGGGGGGAATATTGGGGGGGGAATTCTTTTTTTTTGTAAAAATTTTCAATAAAAAAAAAGAATATCAGTGGTAGAAAGCTTGGTTCATTTTGATCTCTTTTTATATACTAGTGGCTTGCCCTGTAAGTATTGCTCTATAAATATTGATGGAGTATTGTTTTTGTTCTGTTGTTTATAAGGGCAAGCCAGGAGGAGGGGGGGAGGAGGAGGGGGAGGAGGGGGAGGGGGAGGGGGAGGGGGAGGGGGAGGGGGAGGAGGAGGAGGAGGAGGAGGAGGAGGAGGAGGAGGAGGAGGAGGAGGAGAAGGAGAAGAAGAAGAAGAAGAAGAAGAAGAAGAAGGAGAAGGAGAAGGAGGAGGAGGAGGAGGAGGAGGAGGAGGAGGAGGAGGAGGAGGAGGAGGAGGAGGAGGAGGAGAAGGAGAAGGAGAAGAAGAAGAAGAAGAAGAAGAAGAAGAAGAAGAAGAAGAAGAAGAAGAAGAAGAAGGAGAAGGAGGAGGAGGAGGAGGAGGAGGAGGAGGAGGAGGAGGAGGAGGAGGAGGAGGAGGAGGAGAAGGAGAAGGAGAAGAAGAAGAAGAAGAAGAAGAAGAAGAAGAAGAAGAAGAAGAAGAAGAAGAAGAAGAAGAAGAAGAAGAAGAAGAAGAAGAAGAAGAAGACCCACTAAAGGAGGAATGTACAGGAGCCTCCTATACAAATCCCAACACTCAATTCCCCCAAAAAGTGAGGAAAGTTAACATTTGTAATGAGAAAGAGAAGGAAAAGGAGAAGGAGGAGGAGGAAGAGAAGGGATCAGAGGTATTACAAGGAAACGCTGCACAAACTGGATGAGACAAAACACAAAGCTTCAAAAATGAGAAACTGAGGAAAATCAAAGTTGACAGAGCTGTTGATCCGTATTTTGCCCATCCCTACTGATTATACATTTTGCACGAAGAGAGGTTAAACACATCATTTACGTCTTCTGTCTGAAAGCTTTTCTATACTCCTAGGCAGTTATGGTGTTACTCCCACTTTCTTCACTTTAATTTCAGTTTATTTTAGGATTTTTCTAGATTGTCTAACCTTCCTCAGATTGGGAAACCATTAAATGCCTCTGCCTATATTGTACTCTATGGTACTAACATAACTGACAAAGCAGAAATCAAATCAGAATAGAGCTGGAGGAGACCTTGGAGGTCTTTTAGTCCAACCTTCTACTCAAGCAGGAGACCCTGAATCATTTCAGACAAGTAGCTGTCCAATCTCCTCTTAAAAGCCTCCAGTATTGGAGTACCCGCAACTTCTGGTGGCAAGCTGTTCCACTGGTTAATTGTCCTCACTGTTAGGAAGTTTCTCCTTAATTAAGCAAAGCTTCTTCTCTGGTAATATTGTACTGTAAACTAGGGTATACAAAACCTTTGCTAGACCAATTCTCGAATACAGCTCATCTGTCTGCACTGCATATCGGACATTAATACAATCGAGCAAGTCCAGAGATATTTCACGAGAAGAGTCCTCCACTCCTCCGCTCGCAACAGAATACCTTATGCCACCAGGATTGAAATTTTGGGCTTAGACAACTTAGAACTACGCTGCCTTCGGTCTGACCTAAGCGTAATACACAAAATGATCTGCTACAACATCCTACTTGTCAATGACTACTTCAGCTTCAACCGCAACAACACACGAGTACACAATAGATACAAACTCAAGGTAAACTGCTCCAAACTTGATTGTAGAAAATACGACTTCAGCAACAGAGTGGTCAGTGCCTGGAATGCACTACCTGACTCTGTGGTTTCATCCCCAAACCCCCAAAACTTTAGCCTTAGACTGTCTACTGTTGACCTCACCCCACTCCTAAGAGGTCTGTAAGGGGCGTGCATAAGTGCACCAGCGTGCCTACCGTCCCTACCGTACTGTCCCCATTTATTCGTATCCATTTCCTGTATTCATAATCATGTTTATACTTATACTTTATTCTTAATTCTAGGTTGCTTCTCTCCTTGATTAGTTTCCATCCATTGTTTCTTGTCCTGCCCTCAGGTGCTTTGGATAACAGCTTGACCCTCTCTTCTTTGTGGCAGCCCCTCAAATATTGGAAGATTGCTATTGTGTCCCCCTAGCAGGGTGGATAAAAATCAATGATTTTTTTTAAAAAATCAAAAAAATCAGATTTTTTTTTTATTTAAATAGGATTTTTTTGATTTAAATTGGATTTTTTTTATTTTTATCGAATTTATTTTAATAAAAAACTTTTGGGGTAAAAATCTATCGTAACATAGTTTTCTATTTAAGATACATAAATAATTTAGTTTATTCAGCATGAAATGGAGCTTAGTTATGTAGCAGGAGGCTGTATATTCTGCAACACTGGGACTATCGGTGAGTCAACAGCGGGTCAAAGGAGTAGCAGAGATGACAGTTGCTCTTAAAAAATTAGGATTTAAATCGAGTTGATTTAAATCAAGCCTTTTTACTAGTGATTTAAATCATGATTTAAATCGTGATTTAAATCAACTCGATTTAAATCAAATCCACCCTGCCCCCTAGTCCTCCTTTTCTCTAGACTAGCCAAATCCAAATCCTGCAACCATTTATCATATGTTTTAGTTTCCAGGCCTTTAATCAATTTAGTTGCTCTTCTTTGCACTTTTTCCAACGTCTCAACACTTTTTTTATAATGTGGTGACCAGAATTGAATGCAGTATGCCAGGTGTGGTCTGACTAAGGTTTTATAAAGTGGTGCTAGTGCTTCATGTGTTCTTGACTCTATCCTTCTGTTTATTATTTAAAAATAATAGCTTTATTAATTAAAAAGACTCGAAGGACCAATAGGTCTTTTTTTTTTTTTTTGCCATCAGTTTTGTCAATCAATCGGTACAGAGCTGGAAGGGACTTAGAGGTCTTCTAGTCCAACCCCCTGCTCAAAGCAGGATACCCTACGCCATTTCAAACAAGTGGTGGTCCAACCTCTTCTTAAAAACCTCACAACTTCAGAAGGCAACTTCTGTTCCACTGGTTAATTGTTCTAACTGTCAGGAAGTTTCTCCGTAATTCCAAGTTGCTTCTCTCCTTGATTATTTATTTATTTATTTATTTATTTATTTATTTATTTATTTATTTATTTATTTATTTATTTGATTTGTATACCGCCCTTCTCCAACAGGACTCATCAACGTACTGATGGAACTCCACCCCAAAGCCACGGATGATATCACCCAGTGGCTTCACATAAATGTTGAACAGAAGGGGCGAGAGGACCGACCCCTGAGGCACTCCACAAACAAGGCACTTCGGGGTTGACTGCTGCCCCCCTGCCAACACAGATTGCGACCAGTCAGAAAGGTAGGAGGAGAACCACCGCAAAATGGTGCCCCCCACCCCCAACCTCTCCAACCGGTGCAACATGATACATGACTCCGTGTGGCTTTGCCAAGTAGGTCTTTGGCAGTGTGTTGAGGGAGATAAAGGTTGGTGATGATCCCGAAGGACTTCCCCCAAAGGACGTTTTGCAACTAATTGGGACTCAGCTGTGAATGAACGTAATTCACAGCTGTTGCAATAAAAGAGGTTTTATTCCTGAAGCTAGCTTTCAGGAATAAGATGGAAATAGAATAGAATAGAATAGAATAGAATAGAATAGAATAGAATAGAATAGAATAGAAGAGAAGAGAAGAGAAGAGAAGAGAAGAGAAGAGAAGAGAAGAGAAGAGAAGAGAAGAGAAGAGAAGAGAAGAGAAGAGAATATGGAATGGAATGGAAGGGAAGGGAAGGGAAGGGAAGGGAAGGGAAGGGAAGGGAAGGGAAGAGAAGAGAAGAGAAGAGAAGAGAAGAGAAGAGAAGAGAAGAGAAGAGAAGAGAAGAGAAGAGAAGAGAAGAGAAGAGAAGAGAAGAGAAGAGGAGCTGGAAGGGACCTTGGAGGCGAGTTCTGGAGGCGAGCTGTTCTTAACTTAGAACTAAGGAGAAATTTCTGGACAATGAGAACAGTTAACCAGTGGAGCAACTTGCCTCCTGAACTTGTGGGTGCTCCATCATTAGAGGTTTTCAAGAAGAGACTGGACAGCCGCTTGTCTGAAATGGTATAGGGTCTCCTGCTTGATCATGGGGTTGGACTAGAAGATCTTCAAGGTCCCTTCCAACTGTGTTATTCTGTTAATTCACCAGTGGAGAATGGAATGGAGTGGAGTGGAGTGGAGTGGAGTGGAGTGGAATGGAGTAGAGTAGAGTAGAGTAGAGTAGAGTAGAGTAGAGTAGAGTAGAGTAGAGTAGAGTAGAGTAGAGTAGAGTAGAGTAGAATAAAAAAGAAAATATAGAATAAAAAATAGAATAGAATAGAATAGAATAGAATAGAATAGAACAGAACAGAACAGAACAGAACAGAACAGAACAGAACAGAACAGAACAGAACAGAACAGAACAGAATAGAATAGAATAGAATAGAATAGAATTCTTTATTGGCCAAGTGTGATTGGACATACAAAAGGAATTTGTCTCTGGTGCATAAGCTCTCATTGTCCATCTTCACTCTCTCCTGGTTCCTAGGCCATCACCCTAACCATTAGCCCAAACTGGCTCTCTAATGGCTTTGTACAATTGTTTTATATTCTGTGATGGGAAATGAATGCACCCAATAAAACCATCCTAGATCCCAATCCGAACACTCTCATTTCCACCTTGTTCTGCAGAGTTCCACTTCCGTAGCATTTCGCTGGTGTCTCTACTCCTTCGCCTTCCTTATTTCTCATCTCCAACCGTCTCTTCTTCTCGGCTTGTCCTACAATTAAGGTCTTGAACCTTTTGTTCATGAGGTATTGATCTGCTGCCGTCTGCCTGCAGCTCATTAGGCATTCCTTCATTGTTTCCTATGCAAATGAAGTTAATGAGAATTAGGAACATAATGGGAGACCATTCAGTGTTCTAGTTGGTGGAAAATGGCTCTGACTACCAATTTTCCATTACAGCTGTTTGGTAATTACTTCGGAGTGCCCTGAATTCTAATGGTGGCACCGAGATGCTCCGACACATCCTTCTGGTGCAACCTTACACAATAAACACACACACACAAACACACATACACGCACACACACAAACAGCTGTGCCCAGGTGCTCACACCTTGCAAGATGAGCCTCAGTGATTCCGAAGTCCAAAGAACGCTTCTCAAATGGGGGCAGGAAGGAGAAAACAAAAATTCTTGCTCGGTATCATCCTAAAGTGAAGGGCACGAAATAACATATTAAAGCTGCAGGAATACAGATTTGAGCTGAATTGGGTGGGTGGGTGAGGAGGGAGGGAGGGAAATTCCAAAGCACCAGAAGGCAGAGAAGAAACAATGCATGGAAACTTATCAAGGAGAGAAGCAACCTGGAATTAAGGAGAAACTTGCTAACTGTGAGGACAATTAACCAGTGGACCCAGTGGTGGGATTCAGCCAGTTCGCACCACTTCAGGAGAACCGGTTGTTAACTTTCTGAGCAGTTTGGCAAACTGGTTGCTGGAACAAATCATTAGGGCAGAGAACCGGTTGTTAAATTACTGGAATCCCACCAATGAGTGGAACAGCTAGCTACCAGAAGTTGTGGGTGCTTCATCACTGGAGGTTTTTAAGAAGACTGGACAGCCACTTGTCTGATATGATGTAGGTTGGACTAGAAGACCTCCAAGGTCCCTTCCAACTCTGTTATTCTGTTATTCCTTTTAATTTGGATTCCTGTGCCACACAGTGGGTGGTTAGATCTTGTTTAACCAAAGCAAGCACGGCTGAGACGAACCAATATCTTAATACGAAACTTGATTGAGCACATCATATCGGCAATGATGAGGGCAAAACCAGATCTAACCATTTCCCGCACAAACCCCCTAATCAAACTTCAGGTTCTCCCTCCCCTACTATTAGACCAGGTCACATTGTCCAATGGAATCTCCTGGTATTGTTGTGAGAAAGTCTTTCTGACTCCGGTAAACACCTGCCGAATGTCCTTGGTTCCCATGGCTGGCATCGTTCGTGATGTCTGGAGATTTATTCTACCTCCCCCTTTCCTCCCACCTACCCAGTTTGTTGGCAAGGGGAGAAGCGATAATAGTTAGAGTCCCTTGGGAGTTGGACGGCATAGAAATTTGATAAATTAAATTAAATTAAATTAAATAGTTGCAACAGTAAAGACGTCTTTTTTGACAGGGGTCTTTTTTGAAGCTTGACAGGGGTCTGCCATTCGAACAGGGGAAGATTCTGCAACATGGCTGTTTATAGCGGTGGGTTTCCAATATTCTTACCACCTTCCGCACATGCACCCAGTCTCGAAAACGTGCCTAAATAGGACGTCATCGAGCCGGAGTGGATGGGCGTGTACGCGGCCCACTCGTGATCTCCGCTACCAGTTCTCCCGAATCGGAACGAACCGGCGGAATACCACCTCTGGCTATTTACATGAATATAAAATCATAGGGCTGGAAGGGACCTTGGAGGTCTTCTAGTCCATGCCCCCTCATGCTCAAGACAGAATACCTTATACTATCTTGGTCAAATGATTTCCCCATTAATGGCTTGTCCGAAGCTGGCTGGGAAGATGGTGGAACAATGATCCCGTGAGTCACTGCGCTGCAACTGTCATAAATATACATCGAATGCCCAACTTTTGATCATGTTGCTGTGGGGATGATGGGATGATTGTGTTGTGGCTCCGTTACCTGAGCCTGTGTTATCGGCAGGAGAGGACTCCGAGAGTGAAGGAGAGGAGTTGGCAAGGCCTCCCTCTCCAGGACCCTCCTCTCTGGCAATGCCTTTGGTGTCCGCCGAAGGGCAAGAGATAAGGCCGGGGCCAAGCACGTCCACGCAGCCACAGGTGGACAATGATGAGGGTAATGAGTCTTGGCTGGATCCTCGGCAGCATCGCAGAGATAAGCGCGTGCAACAGAAGAAAAGGCGTGCCTGAGATTAGGCTGAGTCACTGGACCACACCCCACAGGATATAAAAGGGGGTGAGGTGGCCATTCAGACTCTGTGACGGACAAAACTAACTACTATCGAGTCACATTGCATCTTTGGAAACAACATTATCGGCTGATCTGTCCCCGTACACACACACACACAAACACAGCCAGCCGAGGGTTAAGGAAGCACTTGGCACGCACCCAGGTCTTTATCTCCAACTTGGCAGCGATATACACACCGTCTGCCTAGTGCTTTTATTGCCACAGAAACAGAAAGATAATATACTCAGCGTACAAGAGTCCAACAGAAACAATATTCCTCTCGGCAGCTTCGGACGAGGCTTTAGTGACTATCCAGGGTTTGTTTTTGTTCGTCACAGGGATCACTGGCCACCACCCTCTATTATATAGTCTCTGGGGTGTGGTCCAGTGACTCAGTTCTAATCCCTAGCATGCCTCCTGAGCTGCTGCAATCGTTTATCACGCCTTCGGTGGCGTGCGTCCAGGAATGACGTCTCTCCTTCACTCTCATCCGAGACACCTGTCTCCTGGCTAATCTCCTCTCCCTCGGCCGGCTCCTGAGACAGTGCCAGAGGGAAGGGGCCTGGAGAGGGAGGCCTGGCTGACTCCTCTTCCTCATGCTCGGAGCTTTCTTCCTCCGATGGGATAGGCTCAGAGGGCGAGGCCACAACATCGGCCTTGGATTTATTTTACGAACTGGACAATTCTTGACTGTGGGTATTTTGTTTATTGAGTAAAAGTTCTTGGCAAGCAGCTAGTGGGTTGCTGCCAAGCGTCTTATCAGAAGAATTGGTTGTCTGCCAGTTTATTTAACCCCCGGCTGTCTGTTTGTGTGTGTGTGAGAGACAGGGACAGAACAGATTGTAAGTCACTTTTTCAGTGCTGTCGTAACTTGGAACACTAAATGATTGGCTGTCAGTCGAGGAAGACCTGTAGCTTATTTCATAGAGCAATCTAGCAATTCAAATGAATAAAGGAATAATACAATTTAGCAGGGTTGGCAGGGAGCTTGGAGGTCTTCTAGTCCAACCCCTACTCAAGCAGGAGACCCTATACCCATGATGGTGAACCTATGGCACATGTGCCACAGGTGGCACACAGAGCCATATCAGTGGGCATGTGAGCATTGCTCTAGCTCAGTTCAGGCGTACACGCAAGCACTGGCCACCTGATTTTTGGCCCTTCAGGGCCAACTGGAAGTCAACAAATGGGCCGTTTCTGGCCTCCAGAGGGTCTCCGAGGGGGTGCGGAAGGCCGTTTTTGCCCTCCCCAGGCTCCAAGAAAGGCTTTGGAGCCTGGGGAGAGCGAAAAACGGACTTACTGGGCCCACTGGGCCATCGTGTGCAAAAAGTGGGGGTTACAGTTAGGTTTAGGGTTTAGAGTGCGGAGGGGTTGTGCACGCATGTGCGGGGGCTGGGGCGCATTGAATTATGGATGTGGGCATGTGTGCACGACCCCCCCTGCCTTTGGCATGCAACGGCAAAAAAGTTAACCATCACTGCCCTATACCATTAAAGAGAAATGGCTGTCCATTCTCTTTTTGAAAACTTCTGGTGTTGGAGCACCCACAACTGCGGAATGCAAGTCGTTCCAGTGGTTAATTAACAGAATAACAAGTTAGAAGGGACCTTGGAGGTCTTCTAGTCCAACCCCCTGCTCCAGCAGGTACCATTCCAGACAAATGGTTGTCCAATCTCTTCTTAAAAACCTCCAGGGAGGGAACACTCACAACTTCTGGAGGCGAGCCGTTCCACTGGTTAATTGTTCTCACTATCATGCAATTTCTCCTTATCTCTAGGTTGGTTCTCTCCTTGCTTATTTTCCATCCCTTGCTTCTCATTTCCTCCCAAATGTTAGATTTTAAGAGGACAATGTCTATGGAGATTCTCCATCATCCAGGTCATGGATGGTCCCAAAACTACTTTTTTTCTAGAGGCAACTGGACTTTCTTTGTTGTTCCTTGAAGGCCCTTCAAGAAGGCACTCATCCAAGAAGCTTCTTCAGTTCTGACTGAATGATGGGGAAGAGAAGGATTTATATTCCTTGCAGATGTCTATGGAGATTCTCAGTCATCCAGGTCATGGTTGTCCCAAAGGTGATTTTTTTCAAGAGGCAACTGGACTTTCTGGTTTTTCTTTGAAGATGTTTCGCTTCTCATCCAAGAAGCTTCTTCAGCTCTGATTGGATGGTGGGGAATGGAAGGATTTATGTTCCTTGCAGACAGCTGGTCCTTTGCATCCTTTTAGTGTTTTAAGAGGACATGCTCATTTTGAAGTAACAATCATGACTTCCATGGACATTTTTCATTACACATCTACAAATAAATCTCACAAATATGTTGAAGGTAACAAAGCAAACCTATTCTCCAAAGCACCTGAGGGCAGGACAAGAAGCAATGGGTGGAAACTAATCAAGGAGAGAAGCAACCTGGAACTAAGAAGAAATTTCCTGACAGTTAGAACAATGAATCAGTGGAACAGCTTGTCTCCAGAAGTTGTAAATGTTCCAACACTGGAAGTTTTTAAGAAGATGTTGGATAACCATTTGTCTAAAGTGGTGTAGGGTTTCCTGCCTAAGCAGGGGATTGGACTAGAAGACCTCCAAGGTCCTTTCCAACTCTGTTATTCCTATTCTATTCTATTCTATTCTATTCTATTCTATTCTATTCTAGTCTAGTCTAGTCTAGTCTAGTCTAGTCTAGTCTAGTCTAGTCTAGTCTAGTCTAGTCTAGTCTATTATTTGATTCGATCCTATCCTATCCTATCCTATCCTATCCTATCCTATCCTATCCTATCCTATCCTATCCTATCCTATCCTATTCTACTTTACTCTACTCTATTCTACTACACACTACACTCTACTTCTATTCTATTCTATTCTATTCTATTCTATTCTATTCTATTCTATTCTATTCTATTCTATTCTATTCTATTCTATTCTATTCTATCCTATCCTATCCTATCCTATCCTACTTTACTCTACTCTATTCTACTACACACTACACACTACACTCTACTTCTATTCTATTCTATTCTATTCTATTCTATTCTATTCTATTCTATTCTATTCTATCCTATCCTATCCTATCCTATCCTATCCTATCCTATCCTATCCTATCCTATCCTACTTTACTCTACTCTATTCTACTACACACTACACTCTACTTCTCTTCTCTTCTCTTCTCTTCTCTTCTCTTCTCTTCTCTTCTCTTCTCTTCCCTTCTCTTCTCTTCTCTTCTCTTCTCTTCTCTTCTCTTCTCTTCTCTTCTCTTCTCTTCTCTTCTATTGAGAGCATAATTGGCTTTTTAAAAAGATTGCGTGTCCAGGATCATACCTCGACTCTGCCTTTGAATTTCCTTGAAAGATCCTTTAAAGGCACCCCAAAAAATCAAAAGCCCCAAAGTGTAATTTTAGAGATTGTAATCAGGGACCTTATCTAAATCTACATATATCAAGTTATCCTCGTTTAAAATCGTGCGGCAACAAATATTGCTTTAATTTTAAAAGTTCACTTCCTCATTTTGCACTTCTTAAATTGTACGCCGTGACCTTCCTCAAGACTTTTTTATTTTTTTTTTAAAGAAGAACAATAATAATTACAAATACAAAATGGATAGCAGCAATACGCCTCTCCATTAAGCACCTGCGTTCAGGACTCAGCTAATACTTCGTTCTTTATCTCTCTCTCTCTCTTTTTTTTCCCCCTACGAGCCGTGCTTTAATTGAACAGCCAATTCAAAAGGTCAAATTCATGTAAAAATTTAAAGGCCATTTTTATTATTTGACACGGAACAAATTGTAACTTTATATTGCCTTTAGATGCAAGCCTGTTTGGGGAAAATTAGATTACGCTAAAAAAAAAAAAAATCCAACGTGCCTTTTGCAAGCCATGTTGTACGTCTGTGTGTGATAAAATGCTTGCTTATTTCCAACGATGGAAAAAACAGAGGCTTCCTGTTTTCTGGGTTTCTCCATAAATATATCCCGGAAAATATTGGGCAGCCAGTACGTTCCCCTAATTTGCATTAATACAAATGAGAACTATTAAGTTTAGCTGATTAGCATATTCATAGGCGAGCTTGGTGTCCCCCCCACCCCTTGTATTTAAAATAGTCCCTGATTACGAGTCTGAAGAATTGCATGTAAAAGCAGAAGCTTTCAAAGGCAAACAGTGCTTTTCATTGTATTTCAAACTAGGACGTAAATGGAAACAATTTAAGAAAGGGAAGCCATGGTAGATCCAATCTCGCCTTGCCTGTCCTTTAATTTGTGCAAATCACACAATAGAGGGCCTTTTTAAAGGAAAAAAAAATGGAATAAACACAGGCACATTTTAAGCAAGAGGAGAAAATAGCTACTCATTCCCCTTCTTCCTTTTAATTAGAGTGATGTCAGTTCATAGTCCACAAATGTAGAGTAATGAGTTTCTTCAGACTTGAGCTTAGGAAGGTCAACCAAACTTTAAGATCCCTTGAAGAGTGGTAGGACTTCAATCGCAGAATCGCAGATCACAGATTAACAGAGTTGGAAGTTGGATCTTGTAGGTCATCTAGTCCACGCACACACACACACACACACACACACACACACACACACACACACACACACACAGCTCAAGCAGGAGACCCTACACCATTTCTGACAGATGGCAGTCCAGTCCCTTCTTGAAAGCTTCCAGGGATGACACTCCCACAACTTCTGAAGGCAACTTCTGTTCCATTCGTTGATTGTTCTCACTGTCGGAAAAGTTCTTATTTCCGTGTTGAATCTCTCCTTCAGTTTCCATCCATTGTTCCTTGTCTGGCCTTCGGGTGCCTTGGAAAATAGGTTGTTCCCCTCCTCTCTGTGGCAGCCCCTCAAATATTGGAAGGCTGCTATCCTGTCTCCCCTGGTCCTTCTCTTCACTAGACTAGCCATGCCCAGTTCCTTCAACCATTCATCATATGTTTTAGCCTCCAGTCCCCTCATCGGGAGGTTGGGAGTGGGAGGCACTGTTCTACGGTGGTTCTCCTACTATCTCTCGGGCCGTATGCAAGCGGTGTTGGCAGTGGGGACAGAGGTCGGCTATGAGGCTCCTCATTTGTGGGGTGCCCCAGGGGTCGGTCCTCTTGCCTCTCCTGTTCAACATCTATATGAAGCCGCTTGGGAAGATCATCCGTGGTTTTGGGGTGCGGTATCATCAGTACGCTGATGATACCCAGCTTTTTATATCCATCCCAAACCAGCCCAGTGATGCCCTCGACATGATGTCCCGCTGCCTGGAAGTGGTACGGACCTGGATGGGGAGGAACAGACTCCGACTGAACCCCGCCAAGACCGAGTGGCTGTGGGTACTGGCATATTGGTCCAATCGAGATATTCCATCGTTGACCATCGGGGGTGAGGTGTTACCCCCTGTGGATAGGGCTCGCAACTTGGGTGTCCTCCTGGATTCACAGTTGTCTCTGGAAGATCATGTAACAACCGTGACCAGGGGTGCATTTGCCCAGGTCCACCTTGTGCGCCAGTTGCGCCCTTACTTGGATCAAGATGCCTTACGCACCATTACTCATGCGCTGGTCACCTCCTGTCTTGACTACTGCAATGCTCTCTACCTAGGGCTGCCCTTGAAAACCATTCGAAGGCTTCAGCTGGTGCAGAATGCAGCCGTGCGGGTGTGATGGGAGCGTCCCGACACTCCCATGTTACAACCCTCCTGCGCGACTTGCATTGGTTACCGGTTGCCCTTCGGGTGAGGTTCAAGGTGCTGGTTATCACCTACAAAGTTCTTCATGGCCTAGGCCCAGGATATTTGTCAGACCCCCTGCAGCCAGCGACAATTCTCAATCGCCTGGTGCGTTCCCACAGACAGGGCCTCCTCAGGGTGCCATCGGCCAGACAGTGTCGGCTGGCGACCCCCAGGGGGAGAGCTTTCTCTGTGGGTGCACCCACCCTCTGGAACCAGCTTCCTTTGGAGCTCCGGATGGCCCCTGACCTTCACTCGTTCCATAGCGATTTGAAGACCTGGTTGTTCCGCAGCCTGGACTGATGGTGTCTGTGTGTGTGTTAATGAATTTTAAATTGTTTTAAATTGGAATTTTAATTTTATATTGTCTTTTAATGAGGAACTGTGCATTTTTACCATTGTGAGCCGCCCTGAGTCCTTGGAGATAGGGCGGCATATAAATTGCATTGTAAATAAATAAATAAATAAATAAATAAATAAATAAATAAATAAATAAATAAATAAATAAATAAATAAATAAATAAATAAATAAATAAATTATCCTGGTTGCTCTTCTCTGCACTCTTTCTAGAGTCTTAATATATAGCAGGCCATCAAAATGATAGCAGTTTTCCAGTATTTGAGGGGCTGCCTTAAAGAAGAGGGGGTGAACCTAGCCTCCAAAGCACCAGAAGGCAAGAGAAGAAACAATGGGTAGAAGCTAATCAAAGAAGAGAAGCAACCTGGAATTAAGGAAAAACTTCCTGATAAGTGAGAAGAATTAACCAGTGGAACAGAAGTTGCTTTCAGAAGTTGTGGGTGCTCCAACACTGGAGGTTTTTAAGAAGAGGCTGGACAGCCGCTTGTCTGAAATGGTCTGTTTGAGCAGGCGGTTGGATTAGAAAACCTCCAAGGTCTCTTCCAGCTCTACTCTGATTGATTGATCAAAGTGCCAGAATCTTTGGACGTGTGTCTCTCTCTGTGTAACTTGCCTCTTATGGATGAAACTCAAATTCTTAAGGGTTTCATGATCTCTTTCCCCTTTCAGTTCTGTCTTTGTTCTCTCCCGTCTCTGAACTGTGCCGTTGACATCTGTAATGGAATGCGTAGGTGGCCTTGGGGGAGGAAGGGAAGGGAAGCTGCCTAGGAAACCATCGGAGAAAGGAGGCAGGAGCCCCCAGAGACTTAACAGTCAAGGAAGAAAGCTAGGAACAGAGGTGGTATTCAGCTGGTTCGTACTGGTTCGGGCGAACTGGTAGCGGAGATCGTGCATGGCCCCGCCCCCCTGCCCCGGCACTATGCCATCCTATTTAGCCATGTTTTTGAGGCCGGGTGCATGCATGGAAGGTATGCACACAAGCAAAGCACATGCACAGAAGGCCGGGTGCATGCACGAAAGGTGCATGCACATGCAAAGCGAGCATGCATGAGAACAGCGAACTGGGTGGTAACAATATCTGAAGCCCACCTCCGGTTAGGAAGGATCTGCCTTACAGGATCAGGTGGTTAAAAGTAACCATGGAAGACTTCTACTTTCTGACGTGCAAGATTATGTTCATGTAGTCTTACAATAAAGTAGAATTAGCCCATATGGTCATGTTTCCTCTCTGGTTTACCCAGGACAGGGGTCGGCAACCTTAAACACTCAAAGAGCCACAAAGGTCTTAACCGGAAGCCCCCCGTTCAATTCTGAAGCTGACTGGAAGTCTGGTTCCCCCACCATAGAATCTCCTCCTAGCACAGCATCCTTTTTCCTCTCCCTGTCCTAACCAAAAGCCCTATCAATTGTGGAGCTGACCAGCGACAGGGAGCCGCAGCAGAGGGATGAAAGAGCCACATGTGGCTCCAGAGCCGCAGGTTGCTGACCCCTGACCCAGGAGGATAACCAGACAAAATCCTTTCTCAATTCACTCTCATTCCATAATGGAATAAATTGAGTGTAAATGCTTAACTGTACAGATATATCAGAAATGTAGGCTTTGTTTATTTGTTTGTTTGTATCCCCACCTTTATCATTTTGCAAATAACTCAAGGTGGCAAAGATACCAAGATACCTTCCTCCTCTTATTTTCCCCAGAACATCAACCCTGTAAGGTGAGTTGGGCTGAGAGAGAGAGGGACAGGACCAAAGTCCCCCAGTCAGCTTTCATGCCTAAGACAGAACTAGAACTCACTGTCTCCTAGTCATTGGCCCAAAGTCACCCAGTTAGCTTTTATGTCTGAGGTGGGACTAGAACTCATAATCTCCTGATGATTGGCTCAAAGTCACCCAGTCAGCTTTCAGGCCTAAGGCAGAATCAGAACTCACCATCTCCTACTGATTAGCTCAAAGTCATCCAGTTAGCTATTATGCTAAAGGTGAGACTAGAACTCATCGTTTCCTGCTTTCCAGACTGGTTCCTTAACTATGAGACCAAACTGGCTTTCTTCTCAAAAAAAAAATGTTATTTCCTAAATAAAACTTGACTATTATTCTTTCATGCAAGTATCATCCTCAAGAATACTTTTTTATGAAATGATAATCATGAATTTAATATCTTTTACCGTGCATTCTCCCTGCTATGCATAGTGGTCTCTGCCCAACCATTGGTATTAAAATACAGGAAAGGCCAACATCCCATTCAAGTTGACGATCACACATTACTTTCTTAAACTTTATTCTACCTAAAACTATCTGAATATCTTGTCCCCTTTTCCATTTTTGGGGTATTTTCCCCCTTTAGTATAATGACACTGAATGCATCTAAAATTGATCTTACAGCATTTTCATATCAGAGTTCTATATTTGCATTTGGGTGTCTGTGCATTTCTTCCTATATTTTGTTACATTATATTTTATAAGTTGTAAAAAAAAAAAGGATGGTGTTTAAAATATTAGAAATCAAATCAATTCCATTAAGAGGCTTGTTCACAAAATAAGAAGAGCTGGTGTGGTGCAGAGTTGAATATGTTGGACTTGGAACAGGGAGCCTCAACTCAACAACTCAACAACACAACAACTCAACAACTCAAGAACTCAACTCACTAACTCAACTCAACAACTCAACTCAACTCAACAACTTAACTCAACTCAACTCACTAACTCAATAACTCAACTCAACAACTCAACTCAACAACTCAACTCAACATAATAAGAGAACCAGAAAGGAGGTAGACACCTTGGATTTTTATATCTGAAGTGCAGGCCTTTAAACTCAGCCTTTTCTGTTCAAATATTCTGTTCAAATATTCAAATACATACTATCTCTAGCTTGAACTGTTGCTGATGAGCTTGTAATTTCCTAGATCCCAAGACCTATTCCACAAAATATTGGCTTAACATTAGCGACTTCCCGCTTCATTTAAGACATCAATCACACAACGTCGCTTAAAAAAAACAAAAAAGACCAACGATTTCTAAAGTGCCTTTTCTTAATGATGCTATGAAAACAATGTCAAAACAGGGACCAAGAGAGGAAACTCTGAAATATTTGATAAGGTTACAAATTGAGCTATAAACAGGAACTTGTACTGAAGTATTACTCCCTTTGGCAAGTTACCCAACTGTGTTTCTCTCGGTGTTCTTTAATGCACTGCAATGTGCCCACGCACATGAATTGCAGGATGGATGTGCTGGACTTCAGTAAACAGCTCTATGGAACAGTCGGCCTGTAACAGAATCCATGTCTCCCAGTCTGGCTGGAAAATTATTTGATTCCTCCAACTAATGTGAACTGAAGGCACTTTGGGTTCTTATAACTAAAGTATTAGCATTTTCAGTGGTTGCACACATCTGTAATGAAGGTTTTACTGAGAATGAATTCAGAAGGTTCAGATTACCATATTTTTCAGACTATAAGATGCACCTAAATTTAGAAGATGAAAACAAACAAACAAAAGTTTTGGGCCTCCGTGTGCCCCATTTTTTTTGGCTCTTTTCCAGCCTTTTTTCCTGCCCATTTTCAAGACTTTTCTTGGTCCATTTTGAGGCTTTTTTCGGCCCATTTTTGAGGCTTTTTTCGGCCCATTTTTGAGACTTTTTTCAGCCCATTTTTGAGGCTTTTTTCAGCCCATTTTAAGGGCATTTTTTCAAACATTTTTGAGGTTTTTTTGGCCTGATTTTTTCAGAAAAATGGGCTGAAGAAAGCCTCAAAAACGGGCCAAAGAAAGCTTCAAAAAACACTGAGGCACCGTGTCTTTTAATATTCCCCAAAATATTTCATTCTCGGGGAGGGGTGGGGGGGCTTTCCACATTGCCTTAATTCAATAGTATGCACCAGCAATGGTACGTAACTTCCCTTCTTTCTCACATTCCTTATCTCAAATTTTCAAGATCTTTAGGATTCCTTTGGAAGCATCCCGCCTCCTGAAATATATATTGCAAAAAATGATATATGTGTCTGTCTGTCTGTCTGTCTGTGTGTCTGTCTGTCTCTCTATCGCTATTTCCCTCTCCCCCCTCTCCCCCCTCTCTCTAATCTATCTCTTATCTATCTATCTATCTATCTATCTATCTATCTATCTATCTATCTATCTATCTATCTATCCATCTATCTATCAATCTATGTCTGTCCGTCTGTCTGTCTGTTTGTCTATCATCATCTATCTATCATCATCTATCATCTAAATCTATTTATCTACCTAATTACCTACTTACCTACCTATTAATCTATCAAATCATCTATCTATCTATCTATCTATCTATCTATCTATCTATCTATCTATCTATCTATCTATCTATCTATCTATCTATCTATCTATCTATCTATCTATCTATCTATCTTCCTCTTTCCTACAGTCCCTGGCCATGAACTCATCCTAGGGAGTTGTGAAGATTCTCTACACATTTCTCGTTGAATGTTAATATGCCCACATGAAAAGGATGCGAGTGACGTTATCCATTATGTAAATCAGTGTCAAGTGGTACCTTACGGTCTAGAGTGAACCTACCTGGTGTGGTGTATGATTCGGGTGGTGTGATTAAAGGCCTCCAGAACTGTGTCATCCTTTTGTGCTAAAAACAAAGAGGTGTAAGATTCAAGCTGCTGACATCATTTTAAGGGGCTTTTAAAAGAGCTTTTTGTTCTCTCTCTCTCTCTCTCTCTCTCTCTCTCTCTCTCTCTCTCTCTCTCTCTCTCTCTCTCTCTCTCTCTCCCTCCCTCCCTCCCTCCCTCCCTCCCTCTCCCTCCCTCCTCTCTTCCTCTCTCCCTCTCTCTCCCCCCTCCCCTCTCTGTCTCTCCCTCCCTCTCTCCCCCTCCCCCTCTCCCCCTCTCCCCTCTCCCTCTCTCTCTCCCCTCCCTCTTTCTTTTTCCTCCTCTTCCATGTTTAGATCCTTTGTATACAAAGAAAGCAAAGCTTGAAAGTGTGTGAATGCCCTACTCTAGAAAGGACAGAGGGGTAAGGCGTACCTTAAAAGGAGCAGGACATTATGAAAAGCTTTCTAAAAGAGAAAGAGATTTTCTCGGGATTTTTTTTGAAGATGTTTCGCTTCTCGTCCAAGAAGCTTCTTCAGCTCTGACTGGATGGTGGGGAATGGAAGGATTTATGCTCCTTGCAGACAGCTGGTCATTTCCATCCTTTTAGAGGGTCATTGAGGCCACCTGGGGGTTTCTCTGTGTCCTCAGGGTCACCTGAGTGGTGGAAATGAATGTGGAGCCTTCTTGCACCAGCTGAGTGGACTGTGTTGTAGACTGGAAATAGATGATGTAATATCCCTCCCCTTCTGTTGAGGGGGGGCTGTTCAGTTTGGACATTGATGGCCTATTTGACTCCTCTTTCAAACCAGCAGTCCTCTCTGTCCAAAATGTAGACTTAGAATAGAATAGAATTACAGAGTTGGAAGGGATCTTGGAGGTCTTCTAGTCCAACCCCCTGCTTAGGCAGGAAACCCTACACCACGTCAGACAAATGGTTATCCAACATCTTCTTTAAAACTTCCAGTGTTGGAGCATTCACAACTTCTGGAGGCAAGTAGTTCCACTGATTAATTGTTCTAACTGTCAGGAAATTTCTCCTTAGTTCTAGGTTGCTTCTCTCCTTGATTAGTTTCCATCCATTGCTTCTTGTCCTGCCTTCAGGTGCTTTGGAGAATAGCTGGACTCCCTCTTCTTTGTGGCAGCCCCTCAAATATTGGATAATACTGCTATTATTTCACACCTAATCCTTCTTTTCATTAAACTAGACATACCCAGTTCCTGCAACCGTTCTTCATATCTTTTAGCCTCCAGTCCCCTAATCATCTTCATTGCCCTTCTCTGCACTTTTTCTAGAGTCTCAACATTTTTTTTTACATTGAAGACTTTGCTGTCTCCAAAAGAGTGGCCCATGTCTTTTAAATGCAGATGGACTGCTGAATCTAAGTCCTGATGGCTTTGTTCTCCTATGTTGTGCCATGTGTTTGTGAAGTGGTTGTTTTTGTTATGAAGTCATTGGGGGAAACGAAACAACTCACTAGTAGTGAGTTTAGCATCACAGTATTCTGGCTGCTTGTTTGTTTCCTTTTATTTATTCATTCATTCATTCATTTTTGTAGTGGTTTGTCTTTCAATTTTTTCTTAGTTGATCAGGATGTTGTTGTTGTTGTTGTTAGTTGCGAAGTCCCGTCCAACCCATCAGGACCCCATGGACAACGTTCCTCCAGGCCTTCCTGTCCTCTACCATCCTCTGGAGTCCATTTAAGCTCACGCCGACTGCTTCAGTGACTCCATCCATCCACCTCGTTCTCTGCCGTCCCCTTCTTCTTTTGCCCTCAATCGTTCCCAGCATTAGGCTCTTCTCCAGGGAGTCCTTCCTTCTCATTAGGTGGCCAAAGGATTTGAGTTTCATCTTCAGGATCTGGGCTTCTAAAGAGCAGTCAGGGTTGATCTCCTCTAGGACTGACTGGTTGATCTCCTCTGGGACTGATCAAAGTCCAGATATTGTTGTTGTTAGTTGCAAAGTCGTGTCTGACCCATCGTGACCCCATGGACAACGTTCCTCCAGCCCTTCCTGTCCTCTGGAGTCCATTTAAGCTCACACCGACTGCTTCAGTGACTCCATCCAGCCACCTCATTCTCTGCCGTCCCCTTCTTCTTTTGCCCTCCATCGTTCCAAGCATTAGGCTCTTCTCCAGTGAGTCCTTCCTTCCTTCTCATTAGGTGGCCAAAGTATTTGAGTTTCCTCTTCGGGATCTGGCCCTCTAAAGAGCAGTCAGGGTTGATCTCCTCTAGGACTGACCGGTTGGATCGCCTTGCAGTCCAAGGATCAGGATACGGAATACAAAATAAAGTAACCATAATGGAAAGGTAGGGGAGGAAAAAGGGAAGAGGCTGCTGTGTTATGATCTCTTACTGTACTAAAAAAGAGTTGGAAGTCAGGGCTTTCATACACACACACCGATCCTTCCCCCCCCCTTTTGTTTATTTTGAACGGATAGGGAAAGGAAAAACAGATGGACTCATCTTGTCAAGCTAAGCAGGAAACACCTCTTAGTGAAACTGGAAAAGTCAGGGCTTCGCTTGTAGCTCGCAATTACAGAATTGATAAGACTTTAATAGATGGTCTGAGCAAAGGAAGACTCTAATCAGCTTTGTTCTAATTAAAACGATCAGCAAGTTGGCAATGGTGCCAAGTGATTGGTACAGATTTTCCAGATCCAGGAAAGAAAAACAACAACAACAACAAGGCAAGACCAATTTACCTTCCAAAATGAGATGTTCGCGAGGGTTCGTAAACCTTCCTGAACTAACTCTACTTTTCTTCCAGATGCTGATTTCAGTCACTGGGGCTCCATCACTCGTTCAAGGGAAGATGGATCTTCCTCTGTCAAGAAGTTTGTTTGTTTGTTTGTTTACTTGGCTGCCGCAAAATAAGAAAAGAGGTTGAAGCTTTAGAAAGAGTGCGGAGATGAGCAATACAGATGATTAAGGGACTGGAGGCTAAAATATATGAAGAACGGTTGCAGGAATTGGAAATGTCAAGTCTAATGAAAGGAAGGTCCAGGAGTGAAATGATAACAGGCTTCCAATATCTCAGGGGCTGCCACAAAGAAGAGGGAGTCAAGCTATTCTCCAAAGCACCTGAAGGTAGAACAAGAAGCAATGGATGGAGTGGCGCAGTACTGGAAGAAGGAAGATTTACCTACTATTCAAGAATGGACATTAAAAGAAGTAAATTGAGCAGAAATGTCAAAAATTTCAGCATATCTAAAGGACCATTCAAATGAGAAATATATGTTAGAATGGAAAAGATGGATTGATTATATTCAAGGCAAATATCGGACTAAAAAATTTCAAATAGCTTATGAATGATCAAAGAGATTTTATGAAGTACTTTAATTTAGTTTAGTAAAAGGGGAGTTCAAAGTTCAAGAGGGGGATAGGAGGCTATAGATAATTAGTTTATGTTAGCTTATGATTGTCAAATGTTATACCCTGTATTTTGCTCTGGGAAGTGGGGGGGGGAGGGAGGGGAAGGAGAGGGTTGGAAGGGGAGCAGGGAGGGGGAAGGGAAAATGTCTGTAAAACTTTTTAAAACTTTTCAATAAAAAAAAAAGAAGCAATGGGTGGAAACTAACCAAGGAGAGAAGCAATTTAGAACTAAGGAGAAATTTCCTGACAGTTAGAACAATTAATCAGTGGAACGACTTGCCTCCAGAAGTTGAGAATGTTCAACACTGGAAATTTTTAAGAAGATGTTGGATAATCATTTGTCTCGAATGGTATTGGCTCTCCTGCTTGATCAGGGGGTTGGACTAGGATGCTGCACTAGGAGGAGACTATGGTGGGGGAACCAGACTTCAGTCGGCTCCAGAATTGAACGGGGGGCTTCCGGTTAGGACCTTTGTGGCTCTTTGAGTGTTGCCCACCCCCTGGACTAGACATACCCAATTCCTGCAACCATTCTTCATATGTTTTAGCCTCCAGTCCCCTAACCACACAGTTTGCAGATATTCTACCTTCAAGTGCTTATAGTGAGCAATGACTCCAGATGAAGGGAAGAATTTATGCCAAAACATATTCCAGAGGTTCCCGAATGTAAACAAATGCTATCGATCCAATCAAGGCTTGTGTGCCCAACATACATAACTTAGAAACCTCCGGTCTGTTGCCTTATTTTGAGGGGCTGCCAGGGATTGCTCTCTGTTCTGAATGCCATTGATGTGCAGCAGACTTTAGCACATTTGTAGAATAGATAAATGGACGGAATCAATACTCGGCTGCATTCGTAGAACTGGTTATTCTGGGTTACTGAAGCGGTTAGCGTTAACCTGGTTAAGTTAGGTGACTGAATCAATGCATATTCTCAACTCATGCAATAATTGTGAACTGACAAAAAGGACAGGGTTTCAATCAGAATTAGAGCTGGGAGGGTCCTTAGAGGTCTCCTAGTCCAACCCCCCTATACACTATAGGAGCCTGGATAGCTCAACAGACAGAGCTCTGTAATTTAACACCAGCTGTCTGCAATTAAAGTAAGATCGAATCCCGCCAGGCTCAAGGTTGACTCAGCCTTCCATCCTTTCTAAGGTAGGTGAAATGAGGACCCAGTTTGTGGGGGCAATAAGCTGACTTTGTATAAATATACAAAAGTATGAAGGCTATTGCTTAACGCACTGTAAACCGCCCTGAGTCTCCGGAGAAGGGCGGCATATAAATCAAATTAAAAAAAAAAACTATACAATTTGAGACAAGTGGCTGTCCAGTCTGTGGGGCTTTGTGATACAATCAGTCAGAATAGAGCTGGAAGGGACCTTGAAGGTCTTCTAGTCCAGCCCCCTGCTCAACCCTATACCATTTCAGACAAGTGACTATCCAGTCTCTTCTTAAAAACCTCCAGGGATGGAGAACCCAAACTTCTGAAGGCAAGTGGTTCCACTGATTAATTGTCCTCACAGTTAGGAAGTTTCTCCTGAATTCCAGGTTGCTTCTCTCCTTGATTAGTTTCCATCCATCGCTTCTTGTCCTGCCTTCAGGTGCTTTGGAGAATAGCTTGACTCCCTCTTCTTTGGGGGCAGCCCCTCAAATACTGGAATACTGCTATGATGTGACCCCTAGTCCTTCTTTTCTCTAGACTAGCCATACCCAGTTCCTGCAACCGTTCTTCATGTTTTACTCTCCAGGCCCTTAATTATCTTAGTTGCAATTCTCAATAAAAAGATAAAGCTAAAAGGTTTCCTCTGTCCAATCATATCTGACTCTAGGGAGCCATGCTCATCTCTGTTTCTTAGCGAAGGGAGCCAATATTGTCCACAGATGCTTCCATGGTCATTGGCCAGCATGACTATATGCTGAGGTGCACACACCCTGTTACCTTCCCATCAAAGTGGTACCTATTTTGATGTTGTTAGTTGTGAAGTGGTGCCTGACCCATCGCGACCCCATGGACAATGTTCCTCCAGGCCTAACTGTCCTCTACCATCCTCTGGAGTCCATTTAAGCTCACACCAGCTGCTTCAGTGACTCCATCCAGCCACCCCGTTCTCTGTCATCCCTTTCTTCTTTTGCCCTCCATCATTCCCAGCATTAGGCTCTTCTCCAGTGAGTCCTTCCTCCTCATTAAGTGGCCAAAGTATTTGAGTTTCCTCTTCAGGATCTTGCCTTCTAAAGAGCAGTCAGGGTTGATCTCCTCTAGGACTGACCGGTTTGATTGCCTTGCAGTCCAAGGGACTCGCAGGAGTCTTCTCCAGCAATATAGTTCAAAGGCCTCCATTCTTTGGCGCTCAGCCTTCCTTATGGTCCAACTTTCACAGCCATCCATTGCAACTGGGAAAACTATAGCCTTGACTATAGGCACTTTTGTTGGCAGGGTGATGTCTCTGCTTTTTTGAATGCTGCCTAGATTTGCCATAGCTTTCCTCCCCAGGAGCAAGCATTTTTTAATTTCTTGGCTGCAGTCCCTATCTGCAGTGATCTTGGAGCCCAGGGAAATAAAATCTGTCACTACCTCCATTTCTTCCCCATCTATTTGCCAGGAATTGAGAGGGCTGGGAGCCATGATCTTAGGTTTCTTAATGTTGAGACAGTCTTGTCATCTCTTGTTTAACCATGTCCAGCTTGCCTATTTATTTACTTACATTTGCATGCTTTTGAACTGCTAGGTTGGCAGGAGCTGGGGCGAGTATGGGAACTCACCCTGTCATATGGTGTTCGGGTCTCAAATCCAGGCTGTCCCCTTTCCAGCTCAGTGTCTTCAAGCTGAGCCATCATGCTCTTGTCAATAATAATAATAATAATAATAATAACAATAATAATAATAATAATAATAATAATAATAATAATAATAATAATAATAATAATATCCAAAAAGTTTGGATAATGGACATGGCAGTACCTGGAGAGAGAAGAATAGAAGAAAAAGAACTGGAGAAGATAACAAATTATAACAAGACCTGAAAATGGAAATAGGATGACTATGGCAGAAGCAAGCAAAGATAGTACCAATTTTTTTTATTTATTTTTTAATTTGATTTATATGCCGCCCTTCTCCAGAGACTCAGGGCGGCTTACAATTCATTAAGCAATAGCCTTCATACTTTTTTATTTATATAAAATATTTATACAAAGTCAGCTTATTGCCCCCACAAACCGGGTCCTCATTTTACCCACCTTAGAAAGGATGGAAGGCTGAGTCGACCTTGAGCCTGGTGAGAATTGAACTCACAGTAATTGCAGACAGCTGGATGTTAAATGCTTCCTTAGTAGGAGGCATTAGCCTCCTACGCCACTCAGGCTCTTCAGGCTCTTTTGGGATAGGCACCTTGAGTGCCATCCCAAAACAACTGGAGCACCACTTGAACTCCATCAGCATTGACAAATTTGCCGACGGTCAATTGCAGAAGGCAGCTTGACTTAGAACAGCTTCCAGTCTTGCGACGATATCTTTAACACCACAAAAGTCAACGTCTGTCTATCCTAGGTCAGTGGTTGGCAACCCGTTGCTCTGGAGCCACATGTGGCTCCTTTTATCCCTTTGCTGCAGTGCCCTGTCGCTGGTCGACTCCACAATTGATAGGGCTTTCTGTTAGGACAGGTAGAGGAAAAAGGACGCCATGCTAGGAGGAGACTCTATGGTGGGGCAACTGGATTTCCAGTCGGCAAAGGAAAAAGAACGCTGCTCTAGGAAGAGACTCTATGGTGGGAGAACCAGACTTCTGGTTAGTTCCAGAATTGAACGGGGGGGTTCTGGTTAGGACCTTTGTGGCTCTTAGAGTGTTTAAGGTTGCTGACCCCTGTCTGAGGTCCTTGGGAAGAACTTGGTAGGTGAACAAAAATGCCGAATCCAGTTATGAACATCTGGCTGACTGCAATGAATAATGTCCTCAAACAACATCTGTCTAGCCCAGATTTCTTGGGAAAGGCTCCATAGGTAGATAAAAACGTCAAGTTCTGTCTAACTATCTGGCTGCTTCTGCGATGAATTCTAATTCTAATAATAATAATAATATGCCTTTTTGTGGAAAGGAAAAAAAGAAACAATCCCATCATTTTCACAACAGCTCCTTGCCCTTGGGTTGAAGATAGAGACAAGCAGAATTGTTCTCACCTCACTTAGTTGTGATGTGGAGTCTTTGTTCCTCTTCGCTCGCCAACTGTCTGTGGTCATTAATGCGAAATGTTTATCTGGCAATGCTGCTTTCTTGATTACCGTTTAATAATGCTGATGTCACAAGCAGTTACTCAGGAACATTTCTAATGGCACTTTTATTATTAACAATGGGGAGACGTGTCACATTTCTCCGGCACCACAACAAGTCGCTTCTTTGCCATTTCTCTCTGTTAAGAGATTTGAAGAATAAAATAACAGCCCTAAGGATCATCTGGGCCAAAGATTTATTCATTTATTTGAAGCAGCCACTGATACCTTGCTTGCTGTATGCCATTTTCCCCAAAATCAGGTGGTGGAGGATTAAGAGAGAGAGAAAGAGAAAGAGAAAGAGAAAGAGAAAGAGAAAGAGAAAGAGAAAGAGAAAGAGAAAGGGAGAGATGGAAAAATGGAGAGAAAGAGAAAGGAGAGAGAGAAAGAGAGAGAGAGGGAGGGAGAAAGGAAAAGAGAAAGAGAAAGAGAAAGGAAAAGAGAAAGAGAGTGAATGGGAAAGACAAAGAAAGACAGAAAGAGAAAGGGATAGAGAGAGAGAAAGAGAGAAAGAAAGGGAAAGGGAAAAATAAAGGGAAAGAGAAAGGGATAGTGAAAGAGGAAAAGACAAAGAGAGAAAGGAAAGAGAGAGAAAAGAGAAAAACAGACAGACAGAGAAAGAGAAAAAGAGAAAGAGAACGAGGAGAAGGAAAAAAAGAAGAAAGAGAAAGAGAAAGAGGAAAAGAGGGGGAGGGGAGGAGGAGGAGAAGGAGAAGGTGAAGGAGAAAGAGAAAGGAAGAGAAGAAGGAGAAAGAGAAGGAGAAAGAGAAAAAGGAGAAGGAGAAGGAGAAGGAGAAGGAGAAGGAGAAAGGAATCCTCTGAGGCAAAACTCTAGATAGCATTTCTCAACCTTGGCTGCTTCAAGATGTATGGACTTCAACTCCCAGAATTCTCCAACCAGCATTCTGGAAGTTGAACTCCATGTAAATTAAAAGGAACGGTGGCTTAGGGAATTCTGGGAGTTGAAGTCCACACACTTTCAAGGTGCCAAAGTTGAGAAACACTACGTACGGTAGAACACATTGAGGAACAAGTTGGTGGGGCAATTGGCAATTAGATGCCCACAGACATTTTCAGGACGATGAACCAGATGATCACCGTCCTCCTGGACAATTGGTTCCCAGAACTGGTATTCAAGCAAGGCTGCTACTGGTTCGAAGATCCCATGTAGGAAACCCCGAGGAATTTGACCATTTATCATCCCAACTGGTCACAAATGCCCACCGTTTCTGGTGGCATCAATCTCACAACCGGTTCTGAGAGCAGATTTCATGCAGCGATGTGTGTTCCAGACGATGCAACCCACAATTTGATTGCATTTGTTCCATGATGTTAGAAATAGATGAGACTTTTCAGTTGGGTTTTATTTTAAGAGGGGGGCACTTCAGATGAAAGCTGAAGAGAAGTGCATGGTTGATTTTCCCTTCCGGGATGAAATAAAAGGGACAAATACCTTTGAAGCATGGACTTATCAGTTGCTTTTTTTTTTTTTTAAAGAAACCTTTGATGTTGGCTGAAGTACGAGAAGCTACGATGTTGAATTAGGAACCAGAATAAACAATCAAATCTGTATTTGAAATATACAGAATAAGAGACACAGATCAATGTACCCTGCAACTAAATATATTGGCTTTTAAGTAAGTACCGTATTTTTTGGTGTATAAGTCGCTCCCAACTATAAGACGCACTTACCTTTTTGGGGGGAGGAACAAGGGGGAAAAAAATCTGCCTCTGCCTCCCAACAATTTCCTCCTTGCAGCAAATGGGGCACGCAGCAATAGGCAATGGCAATCCCTGCAGCCTGAAACAGCTGATGGTCGGGAGGCCGATCCAACCGACAATCAGCTGCTTGTGCTAATCAGGCTGTGTTGAAGCTGAAACGGGCTGTTTGCTGCACGGAGGCAAATTGCTAGGAGGCAGAGGCCAAAGGGAGGGGACCGGTGGGTGGGTGGGGCTACATTCGGTGTATAAGACGCACCCAAATTTTCACCCTCTTTTAGCGGGGGTGTGTGTGCATCTTATACTCTGAAAAATACGGTACATTACTAGCCGAATTGGTGTTTCACATCAGCGTGGATTAATTTTGCTTGAAAACATCAATAGTCAATAATCGATAATAATCAATAATCTAGTGAAAAGAAGGGCTAGGGATGACATGATAGCAGCGTATCAATGTCTAAGGGGCTGCCACAAAGAAGAGGGAGTCAAGCTATTCTCCAAAGCACCAGAAAGCAGAACAAGAAGCAACGGATGGAAACTAATCAAGGAAAGAAGCAACCTAGAACTAAGGAGAAATTTCCTGACAGTTAGAACAATTAACCAGTGAAACAATTTGCCTCCGGAGGTTGTGGCTGCTCTATCACTGGAGGTTTTTAAGAGGAAATTGGGCAACTATTTTTATTAAAATAGTATTTACGAGACCGCCTTCTGCTACCGATAACCTCCCACCGGCTGGCGGCCCCCCAGGGGAGAGCCTTCTCTGTGGGAGCACCCACCCTCTGGAACGAGCTACCTCCCGGAATACGGCTGATTCCGGATCTCCGCACTTTCCGTAAGGCCCTGAAGACATTTTTATTTCAGCAAGCCGGCCTGGCCTGAATAGGTTTTATGGGTTAGTTTTTTAATTGTATAGCTTGGGGTTTTAAATTGGGAGGCCGATTAATTTAATTTACTTTTAGTTATCTTAACTTTTATATTGTATGTTATTTTAATTTTCGGCTGTTCACCGCCCTGAGTCCCTTCGGGGAGAAGGGCGGGATATAAATTCAATAAATAAATAAATAAATAAATAAATAAATAAATAAATAAATAAATAAATGGTATAGGGTCTCTTGCTTGAGTAGGGTGCTGGACTAGAAGAATTCCAAGGTCCCTTCCAACTTGGTTATTCTATTCTATTCATTATTCTGTTATTCTTTCTATGATCATCTGTATCCATCCCATCAAGCCCAAAGAAAGTGCAGAATGGTATAGGACAATGATGGCTAACCTTTTCGGCACCGAGTGCGGAAACTGGACCGTGCGCATATGCCAGCATGCTGGAACCCGGAAGAGAGCAGCTGGCAAGTGCGCATGTGTGCGGCAGCCAGTTGCTCTTCCGGGTTCTGTCGCACTCATGCACACTGGCCAGCTGTTCTATTCTGGGTTCCAGCGCGTGCATGCACACTGCACAATTGGTCTTTGAAGACCAGCTGGCCGGTGCACATGCATGTGCCAGAACCCAGAATAAAGCAGCTGGCCGGTGCGCATTCATGCCAGCTGCCAGCAATAAAACCCGGAAGAGCAGCTGGTGACCCACAGAGAGGGCTCTGCGTGCCACCTCTGGCACATGTGCCATAGGTTTGCCATCACGGGTATAGGATGTTGTGGCTCCGTTACCTGAGCCTGTGTCATCGGCAGGAGAGGACTCCGAGAGTGAAGGAGAGGAGTTGGCAAGGCCTCCCTCTCCAGGACCCTCCTCTCTGGCAATGCCTTTGGTGTCCCCCGAAGGGCAAGAGATGGGGCCGGGGCCAAGCACGTCCATGCAGCCACAGATGGACAGTGATGAGGGTAATGAGTCTTGGCTGGATCCACGCCAGCGTCGCAGAGATAAGCGCGCACAACAGAAGAAAAGGCGTGCCCAAGATTAGGCTGAGTCACTGGACCACACCCCACAGGATTCACGGCTGTCTTTAGAAGAGCACTTGACGGCCGTGACCGGGAGGATTTTTCATCAGGTTCGCCTGATTCGCCAGTTACGTCCCTTTCTAGATCGGGACTCGTTACGCACAGTCACTCATGCCCTCGTCACCTCTCGTCTGGACTATTGTAATGCTCTCTACATGGGGCTCCCCTTGAGGTGCACCCGGAGGCTCCAACTGGCGCAGAGTGCTGCCGCGCGGGTGGTTATGGGAGCAACATGGAGCTCCCATGTAACACCTCTCCTGCGCGAGCTGCACTGGCTCCCGGTGGTCTTCCGGGTGCGCTTCAAGGTTCTGGTTACCACCTTTAAAGCACTCCATGGCTTAGGACCTGGTTATCTACGGGACCGCCTACTACCACCAACAGCCTCCCACCGACCAGTACGCTCCCACAGAGAAGGACTCCTCCAGGTGCCGTCGGCCAAACAATGTCGGCTGTCGGCCCCTAGGGGGAGAGCCTTCTCTGTGGGGGCACCGACGATCTGGAATGAGCTCCCCCCAGAGATACGGAGGATCCCGGATCTGCGCACCTTCCGCCGCGAGTTGAAGACGCTTTTATTTCATCAAGCGGGCCTCGCCTAAATTTTCTCCCTTTTAAATGAAAATTTTAAATTTTTAATTGTATTTTAAAATTATGGGTATTTTAAATTATGGATATAAATTCAGCCAAATTTATTTAATTTATTTTATTTGATTTTAAATTTTGTATATTTATGTGTTTTATTTCATGGCTGTACACCGCCCTGAGTCCTTCGGGAGTAGGGCGGTATAGAAATTCAATTAATAAATAAATAAATAAATAAATATAAAAGGGAGCGTGGTGGCCAATCAAACCTTGTGACGAACAAAGCTGAAAGCTTCCACGCCATTCTGCATTGCCGGACTTTTTGCTATAGACTTTGCTGGATTATCTCTGGACTTGATTGACTCCGTAATTATTGAGCTGTTTCTTTTGATGTACCAGGAGTGGGGAGAAGTTATCTCTCCTCTTCGTAAATAATAAACTCTTGCAGGCAGCCACTAGGTTGTTGCCAAGTTCCGTTATCATAAGGAAAAGGATTTTGACGGCTGGTTTGGTCTTTAACTCTTGGACGTCTGTTGGTGTGTGTGCGTGTGGTTGGGGACAGAACATAGTATCTCCTGCCACAGGCAAGGGGTTGGAAGAAGCTCTCCAAAGTCCCTTCTAAGCCTGTTATTCTATTCTTCTATACCTCATCCCCAATTGTTAGAAATTCTGTTTAAATACCATCATACAGCAAACAAAGAGTACAGTCACCATGTGCTTTACTGCTCAACTGTTTCAACTGTAACAGGAAACCGGAAACTCTGCTTAGAACAAAAGAGTCTAGGCTAGAGTACATACCATAGATCCAAACTTGTAAATGCTGCCATCTACTGGCTGAATACTACTGTAGTTGTTGCATAGAAATACATTCCAACAATGAATTCCGACTCTAATCTCGGCCATTAGCGAATGGTCATAGATAAATAAAGACTATTCTTGATTTCCTCCCTTGTTTCTTTCTTTCTTTCTTTTCTTTCTTTCTTTTGTTTTACAATATCGCTTTGTCAGAATTATCTATCCATAAATGTTGCTTTGGGGACTTGTTAAAAGTGTTTCAGGAAAAATAATAGCCACCTTGTCTTCTATTGGCCTATTTTTCTAGGCTTTTCTGGTTTTGTATTTTCCCTATAGTAAATGGCCTTGGACTCTTTTTTATTCCTTTGGAAATATGTTTTCTGAGGTTTTCGCGGGTGTTTGTATGTAGGTCTTTGGTTATTCGGGTTTTCTCCCGCGTAAAATTGGAGGTTTCTTGGCTATGTGTGTGTGTGTGTGTGTGTGTGTGTGTGTGTGTGTGTGTGTGTTTCTGTTGAAGCACCTGGTCTACCCCAAATTGTGGGAGGGAGCATACTGCATCCCTTTCGCCTTCCAGCTCCAATCCAGGAGCCCTCAAGCAGTCGCATTCACAACAAACCATTTTATACCAAATTTATATTTTGCTGATAAGGAAATAAAGGGAGACTAGTATAGATCTATTTCAAGCTATTTAGCTCTCATCAGCTAGCCATACCCTTACTCGGATTCGAACTTGGGCTGCCTGCATATTAGGCAGTTGTATTAACCTCTGCACCTATCTATGGTTTTAAATTGGGGATTACCTTTACAGTTATCATTGCTGCTGCTGTTGTTTTATGATAGCCCCATGGTCAAGTTCTGCCAATGGGTGACTTAAGCTGCAAATGAGAGTTTTTGATCGGAAAACCAGAATACACATTTTTATTTGGAAAAAAAAAATCTTGGTGTCTCCTTAGTACAGATCAAAAATGAATCCAAAAGAGGTGTATTTTTTTCTTCTTCATGCAAATGTTAAAAAGCTCAATTCCTTTAAAAAAAAAAGGTTATCTTTTATATTGATTCATGGAGCTGACTCCCTGAAAATTCAGAGCTTATTCGTTTAGAAATAGGGATACACAATGACACACACACACACTCACACACAGAGGGACAGACAGACAGACAGAGTTAAAGAGATAGTTAGATAAATATAGAATTGGAAATAAATAAATGAATACAGAAAAAAGGAAGGAAGGAAGGAAGGAAGGAAGGAAGGAAGGAAGGAAGGAAGGAAGGAAGGAAGGAAGGGGAGAAGAAGAAGAAGTTTTTTCCTAGTTTTATCTCCTAGTTTTACTAGGATAAATTCCAGATATCCCAAAGAAAATGGACACTGGCTATTTTTACTGAAGAAAATGTAAGTTATAACTGAATAGCTGCATGATGAGCCATAGTGGTGCAGTGGTTAGAATGCAGCATTGCAGACTAATTCTGCCAACTGCCAGCAGTTTGATTCTGACCGACTTAAAAGTTGACTCAGCCTTCCATCCTTCCAAGGTGGGTCAAATGAGGATCCAGATTGTTGGGGATGAGAGGCTGAGATTGTAAACTGCTGAGAAAAGGCAGTAAAGCACCATGAAATGGTATATAAGTCTAAGTGCTATGGCTATTGTGATAGATAGATAGATAGATAGATAGATAGATAGATAGATAGATAGATAGATAGATAGATAGACAGACAGACAGACAGACAGACAGACAGACAGACAGAAAGGTGGATGGATGGATGGATGGATGGATGGATGGATGGATGGATGGATAGATAGATAAACAGAGACAGGAAGATGGATGGATGGATGGATAGACAGATAGATAGACAGACAGACACAGAGAGAGAGACAAGAAGATGGATGGATGGATGGATGGATGGATGGATGGATGGATGGATGGATGGATAGACGGATAGATAGATAGACAGACAGACAGACAGACAGAGAAAGGAAGATGGGTGGACGGACGGACGGACGGATGGATGGCCAGACAGACAGAGACAGGAAGATGGATGGATGGATGGATGGATGGATGGATGGATGGATGGATAGATAGATAGATAGATAGATAGATAGATAGATAGATAGATTGACAGGCAGCAGGCAGGCAGGCAGGCAGTGATCGCAAAAAGGACCATTTCCCTTTTTCAGTTGTAAGAAACCCCCCTTTAATCTCTGCTTTCCTGCACCTTCCACTATTTCCCTTTTCATCTCATTGAATCTTAACGCATTCTGAGGCAGGTATGTTTTATTTTATTTTGCTTTTTTTTTTTTCTTCTTCCTTAAAGGAAAAACGCCTTAGAGGTAGCCAGTGACTATTTTATGCTTTTGACAAATAGGCAGAAACAGGCATCTAAATCAAAATTATAGTGTAAATTGACTCCTCTTCTCTCGCGCGCGGTGTAATAAAGCTGGACATTTTACAGTGCTCCAGTGGAATAAGCACTGAATTACCATCTCCGGCTTCTGGGGAGTGGGAAGGGGGGGGGTTGAATATGGTTAGGGAAAATAGTTTATTTCCTTCAGATTAAATATGTGTAATTGCAGGCTGGTGACCCCCAGGGGGAGGGCCCTCTCTGTGGGGTCACCCACCCTCTGGAATCAGCTGCCCCCAGAGATAAGGAGAATCCAAGACCTTCGTACCTTCCGCCGTGCCCTTCCTTTTCCAACAAGCCGGGCTGGCCTAACAAATCCTTTTAAATGTTTTTAAAATTGTATGTTTTTTAAATTTTTTGGCCAAATTGAGATATTTCCTTTTAATCTGTTCTTAATGTTTATATTATGTGTTTTTATCTGGCTGTACACCGCCCTGAGTTCCCAGGAAGAAGGGCGGTATATAAATTTGAAGTAAAATAAAAAAGTAAAAATAAATTGAGCTATAGAATGAACTTTTTTTTAAAGAAATGTTTTGCATTGCTGTTTTTTTCCCTTGTCTTTCCCTTTCTCCTTTCTCCTTTCCCCTTCCCCTCCTCCTCCTCCTCCTCCTTCTCCTCCTCCCCTTTGTGATCTGTCTGTCTGTCTATCATCTCTCCCTCTCTGTCTCTCTCTCTCTCTCTCTCTATCTATTATCTTTACTAAACCATCAATCATCTATCTATTTTTCTTTCTTTTTAATGATCAATGATTTCTTCATATTTTTTTCTTTCTAAATATTCTTCATATTTATATCTTATCTTTGTTGTCAGATGTCTCCTAGTTTGTTCTCAACAAGACGATGGATGAACTACACAGTGTTAAGAAGGGTAACAATGAGGATTAGGGAACAATTAAACAATATGCAGACAGATTGAAGGATCTGAAGATGTTTACCCTTGAAAAGAGAAAAGAGAGAGGGAGAAAGAGAGAAAGAAAGAGAAATAAAGAGACAGAGAGAGAAAGAGAGAAAGAAAGAGAGAGAGAGAGAAAGAAAGAGAGAGAGAGAGAATACACACACACACACACAAACTAGTTATTTTAACATTGTAAGCTGCCCAGATGTTGCCTTTCAGTGAGATGAGCAGCAAATAAATTTAATAAATAAATAAAATCTAATAAAGAACAAGAAGTACTGATAGAAGAAATTATTTGTATCCGTGGGTTGAACCACGCGGTCTTTGGTGTTCTCTAAATTTGGCTGTTTCCCTTCAGACCTTTTCTTACCAAACTAGGTAACATCATCAGTGCACTGAAGATGCCATCGACCGGACAAAGACGAAAGCCAAGGCAGAGAAATGAGGTGGACTAACACCATTTCCTATCCAGTTACCCGATGTTGTGGCCCGTCAGCGGCCTGTGCAGATTGTAGCTGATTCAGACAGCGAGGAGGCTGGTGTGGTGCTGCACCAGCAGCCTGTGCAGCTGGCACTCGAGTTGGACAGTGAGGCTGGAGAAGATGTGATGCCAGAGGCGGCGGGGATTCAGCCAGGGCCTTCAGAACCTCCAGAAGCTCCTTTAAGTGAAGAGGACGAAGAGGAGGAGCCTCTTCTCGATACACGGGCACGCAGAGTGGCCAAAAGGCAGGAGTGGCTCCTCAGGAGGAGGTCTCCTTGAGAGTAAGGCTTGGGGCTAATTGGCCACTCCTTTAGTCTATTTAAGGAGGAATGCCGACTGAAGAAAGTTGTAAGGAACAACTTTAGTTCACTCTACTTCGCGTCTGGATTCTCTGCAAATTGCTTCTGGGCTTTCTGCCAACCTTAGTAAGATTGGGATTAGTTTTATCTTTGGTTTCTTGTAGGCTGTTAAGAAAGTTTATTAACAGCCTTTGTTTCGAAAAAGACGGAGTTATTTTAGTAAATTAAGTTTTGTACAAACTTTGTGTGTGCTGTGTTCTTTGGGATCCGTAGCTGGGGTAGAACATCCAACAAAGATATCAGCCAACCAACTGAACTCAACAGAAGTGACGAAAGACGTGTGATTTACCTGGGTCATCCTTCTCCTGCATGCTTCATTGCTGTAGCACATTTTGCTTCTCTTCCCTGAAGATGGAAGACCATCCATCCAAAAGATCCTTCAACTTTCTTCTTCTGCTTGATTTAAGTGCTTCTTTACCTGAACTGGTGGAGGCTGGAAAACCAGAAGGGTTATATCTCTGATTTTAGGCACGAGGGGAAAGTTATCTTGATGCTGTCAAGGCCATTCACTTAAGGGAATTGATGACTCGGCTTCCAGGTGCCAACTCATCAATCATGAAATATCAATCCTCCGTCTCTGAGGAGTTCCCCCCTAGGCGAACACAATTCTGTCTCTGCTGCCACAGATTTGACCACTCGGGTCCCATTCAGAGCGACAGCATTTGTTCTTATTTCAACATTGATTCACTCAGGGGTGTTGTCTAGATCGCCCAAAGAAGGCCGCCTCAAGTCAACTTTTTGGAACAAAAGCACAAAACAAACAAACAAACAAACAAACTGTTAGGTGTTTTGTGCCAGCCATGGCAGTTTCTAAAAAGGCCACCAGATGGGAGCAAAGAGACTTTTGATCCCACTGGTGGGTCAAGGGGCTCCGGCCCCTGCAGCCCCATTGGGGAAAGTTAATGGCCCTCCAGCCCCCTCACACACCTTGAAAGTGTGTGGACTATTGTAACACTCTCTACATGGGGCTCCCCTTGAGGTGCACTTGGAGGCTCCAACTGGCGCAGAGTGCGGCCACGCGGGTGGTTATGGGAGCAACATGGAGCTCCCATGTAACACCTGTCCTGCACAAGCTGCACTGGCTCCCGGTGGTCTTCCGAGTGCGCTTCAAGGTTTTGGTTACCACCTTTAAAGCGTTCCATGGCTTAGGACCTGGTTATCTACGGGACCGCCTGCTACCACCAATAGCCTCCCACTGGCCAGTACGCTCCCATAGAGAGGGGCTCCTCCGGGTGCCGTCAGCCAAACAATGTCGGCTGTCGGCCCCCAGGGGGAGAGCCTTCTCTGTGGGGGCACCTACTATCTGGAACGAGCTCCCCCCGGAGATACGGAGGATCCCGGATCTGCGCACCTTCCGTCGCGCTCTGAAGACTTTTTTATTCCATCAAGCTGGCCTAGTCTAAATCATCTCCTCTTTTAAATTTAAATTTTAAACATAAATTTTTAATCTGTTTAATTATGGGGTATTTTAAAATTCAGCCTAAATTATTTAATTTGTTTTAATTTATTTTAGATTTTGTATTTCCTGTGTTTTATCTTCTGGCTGTTCACCGCCCTGAGTCCTTCGGGAGAAGGGCGGTATAGAAATTTAATTAAATAAATAAATAAATAAATAAATAAATAAATAAGTAAATAAAGGGAGGGGCCAGGGACCCCTATAAGAACCTCTGCACAGGGGCTGCTCACTGTTTTCCCTGCTCTTGTTCTACTCTCCTATGGGACTGACCCATGGGCTCAATCCAGGCATGGATGCCTCCATGCCTGGGAACTTATTTTACTCTACTTTTACTTCTAAATAAAGACTTAATTTGATTGCATCCTTGAGTGCTGACCTTTTCTTGGAAGCGCCCTCAACGAACCATCGTTCTTCGTGAGATCCCTCATACAAACAAACATTCACGGCCAGGAATGGACGAATTTCTCCCAGGGAAAACAGGCGTTAGGGAGATCTTCAGGGTGCTTTTCTGAAATTCTCCCAATGGCTAAAAGTCAACGTCAGATCTTGTGACATTGCCAACATATTGCATTGGATCTTGTGAAGCCAAAACATTATTGTCTTGTCAAGCAGGAGGGAGGGAAAGACAGATAAAATCAAGATCACGGAAAGTGTTAGTACCACTTTTTAATCCCTTGGTAAGGCCACACTTGGAATCCTGCATCCAGTTTTGGTGGCCACGATGTTAAAAAGATCTGGAGACTCTAGAAAGAGTGCAGAGAAGAGCAACAAAGAGGATTAGGGGACTGGAGGCTAAAACATATGAAGAACGGTTGCTGGAATTGGGTTTGTCTAGTCTAGCAAAAAGAAGAACTAGGAGTAATATGATAATAGAGTTCCAATTTTGAGGGGCTGCCACAAAGAGGAGAAGGTCAAACTATTCTCCAAAGCACCTAAACGCAGGACAAGAAGCAACGGATGGAAACTAATCAAGGAGAGAAGCAACCTGGAACTAAGGAGAAATTTCCTGACAGTGGGACAATTAACCAGTGGAACAACTTGCCTTCAGAAGTTGTGGATGTTCCATCACATGAGGTTTTTAAGAAGAGATTGAAGAATCATTTGTCTGAAATGGTGTAGGGTTTCCTGCTTGAGCAGGGGGTTGGATTAGAAGACCTCCAAGGTCCCTTCCAACTTGGTTATTCTGAAGGGAGGGAGGGAGGGAGAAAGGAGGGGAAGAAGGAAGGGCAGAAAGGAGGGAGGGAGGGAGGGAAGATGAAGGAAAGGAAAGCTGGAGAGAGGGAGGGAGGAGGAAGGAAGGGAGAGCCAGAGGGAGGGGGAGAGAGAGAGAGAAGAATGAGAGATTAGATAAATTCATGGAGGACAGATTATCAAAGACAATTAATCTTGAACACTTGGTGTTATTTCTAGGTTTGAGCCAATTTGCCTCCATATCCCAGCTGAAGGGGGATCTCCTGTTTGCAAACACCCCAGAAGGATCTGATTGGCCCTTGTGAGAAGGAGGAGGAGGAGGAGGAGGAGGAGGAGGAGGAGGAGGAGGAGGAGGAGGAGGAGGAGGAGGAGGAGGAGGAGGAGAAGGAGGAGGAGGAGGAGAAGAAGAAGGATTTAGATGCTCTTGCCCCGATCCAGAAGACCTTGTCTAACTCTCTTCTGGGAAAGCTCTTTTGCTGAAGGGCTTTGATTGAGGCAAAAGCGAAAATCTGTCTGAAAATCTGCCCGTTTTTAATACCTTTCCATCTACATTCTCATGGGTTGAGTAGGTGTAACCAACAAACTCATTGCACAAAAGACTGCAAATAACAATGGAAAGCAGAGAAGAAGAAGAAAAAACAAGAGTTCCCGTTGACAAACTGGAGATCAAACGGAAAACCCTACAATTTTACCCGTGACAAAGTCATTTCAAGTTTGCAGGGACTCTAACAATCACGACAGAGACAGGGAAAAATTGAAATTTTCCTTTGGGCTCAAATGAAAATCCAACCCCAGGGGCCATTTCAGACCAGGAGAAATCCATTTGATGGCCGCAGAGTTGAAATGCTATAGGTTTTTTTCCCCCCTGTAAAATAATAGCGAATGAAACCAAGAAAAGGTTCAAAAGTACAAAACAAATGAAAGGAGATGAGAAAAATGCACCAAGCAAGAATGTTTATATCAGTATATCAGTCATTGTAAATGTCCATGTTTCTGAGTCATTTGGGTTGGAAGGAGCTGTTGCATTATTTGAGATTTTGTCCATTAAATTGGAGGTTAAAAGGTAAAGGTTCCTCTCACAGATATGTGCTGGTCGTTCCCGACTCTAGAGGGCGGTGCTCATCTCCGTTTCAAAGCCAAAGAGCCAGCGCTGTCCGAAGACATCTCCGTGGTCATGTGGCTGGCATGACTCAACGCCAAAGGTGCACGGAACGCTGTTCCCTTCCCACCAAAGGTGGTCCCTAGTTTTCTACTTGCATTTTTTACAGGCTTTCGAACTGCTAGGTTGGCAGAAGCTGGGACAAGTAACGGGAGCTCACCCCGTTATGCAGCATTAGGGATTTGAACTGCTGAACTGCTGAAGTTTTGATTGACAAGCTCAGCGTCTTAGCCCCTGAGCCACTGCATCCCTAAATTGGAGGTTAGGACTGTGCAATAAGTGGAAAACACAGAAGTGGTCATGTAGCAGATGTTGCAGTGACATCTGTGAGAATGGGATCAAAACCATCAAAATGGATGATGGGGCATTGTGATACAATCAGTCAGAATAGAGGTGGAAGGGACCTGGGAGATCTTCTAGTCCAGCCCCCTGCTCAAGCAGGAAACCCTATACCATTTATTTATTTATTTTGCTTTAATTTATATGCCGCCCTTCTCTGGAGACTCAGGGCGGCTTACAAGGCATTAAGCAATAGCCTTCATACTTTTCTATATTTATACAGAGTCAGCTTATTGCCCCCACAATCTGGGTCCTCATTTGACCTACCTTAGAAAGGATGGAAGGCTGAGTCAACCTTGAGCCTGGTGAGATTTGAACTTGCAGTAATTTCAAGCAGCAGATGTTAATAACAGTGCTTTAGTCCACTGTACTACAGGCTCTTTGCTGTATTAGTCCAATGTACTACAGGCTCTTTGCTGCATTTCAGACAAGTGGCTATCCACTCTCTTCTTAAAAACCTCCTGTGATGGAGCACCCACAACATCTGAAGGCAAGTTGTTCCACTCGTTAATTGTCCTCGCTGTTAGGAAGTTTCTACTTAATTCCAGGTTGCTTCTCTCCTTGATTAGTTTCCATCCATCGTTTCTTGCGATGGAATACAATATAATATAATACAATACAATACAATACAATACAATACAATACAATACAATACAATACAATACAATACAATACAATACTAAAATATGGAATAGAAAGAATAGAAAGAACAGAACAGAACAGAATAGAAAGGAGAGGAGAGGAGAGGAGAGGAGAGGAGAGGAGAAGAGAAGAGAAGAGAAGAGAAGAGAAGAGAAGAGAAGAGAAGAGAAGAGAAGAGAAGAGAAGAGAAAATATGGAGTGGAGTAGAGTGGAGTGGAGTGGAGTGGAGTGGAACGGAACAGAACAGAACAGAACAGAACAGAACAGAACAGAACAGAACAGAGAATGGAACAGAACAGAACAGGACAGGACAGGACAGGACAGGACAGGACAGGACAGGACAGGACAGAACAGAACAGAACAGAACAGAACAGAACAGAATAGAATAGACAATATGGAATGGAATGGAATGGAATGGAATGGAATGGAATAGAATAGAATAGAATAGAATAGAATAGAATAGAATAGAATAGAATAGAATAGAATAGAATTCTTTATTGGCCAAATGTCAAGGTTTCACACCTGATTGGACACACAAGGAGTATGTCTCTGGTGCATAAGCTCTCAGTGTACATAAAAGATATAAGTGATAAATCACGATCCTAGTCATCATAAAAATACACTCATCATGAATCATAAAATACAACACTTAGCGATAGTTGTGGGATACTAAATAAGCAATCAAGATCATATTAGGAAACTAAATAAAACAATACAAATTGTAAAGATACAAATAACGAGGTTATAGTCATAAGTAGAAAAGGAAATAGGGAATAGGAAGGATGAGAAGAAGAATAGTAATTCAGCCTTAGTCAATAGTTTGACAGTGTTGAGGGAATTATTTGTTTAGCAGAGTGATGGCGTTCGGGGAAAAACTGTTCTTATGTCTAGTTGTTCTGGTGTGCAGTGCTCTATAGCCTCGTTTTGAGGGTAGGAGTTGAAACAGTTTATGTCCAGGATGCGAGGGGTCTGTAGTTGTTTTCACAGCCCTCTTTTTGACTCGTGCAGGAGGATTACAAGCTTAACTCCTGCCCCCCCACCCCCGCCACAAAGCCTTCCTTAGGGACGAGAACCTTTGTTGTCGATTTCAAATGAATTTGGGAGAAGAAGAAATACCCTAAATGAAACTTCAGGTATTCGCTCATTGCCAGTCTCTAAAGCACAACAGTCGGAGCCAGAGACATAACTAGCGAAGGAGCAATGAGGCAGAAAGCAAAACTCATTGCTTTATCAGATGGTGACTGCAATTTATGGGCTCCTATCAAAGAATGCTGAAATACAGTGGTCACGCTTAATAAAATACTATGTACAGTCTAAAGATGGCCTGGAGAGAGTCTGTATTCCTGGTTGTGTAGAAACAAAACTCGGTTCTTCTCTCCAAACCTCTGACAAATGCTGTAGGGTGGAGGTATTCCACACCAAGCTAAAGAGAGTTGGAAAGAAGTCAAAATTCTAGGGTAGGTCTCCAAGGCAGTGGTGGGATTCAAATAATTAGACAACCGGTTCTCTGTCCTAATGACCGTCTGGGTGGGCGTGGCCATGGTGGGCGTGGCCAGGGGGTGTGACAGGCAGCACTTAGCCTCCTGTACCCCCCTGGGAGCAAAAACAGGCCGCGTTGGCCGGATGCGCCACCCCCCGCTCCCCGTTTTGGGCCTAGTATGCCTCCCTGCAGCTTCCTGGGAGCAAAAATGGGCCACTGGGGGGCTGTGCCACACACACACACCGTGCCCTGTTTTGGGCCTAGGAGGCCTCCCTGAAGCCTCCTGGGAGTGAAAACGGGTTGGGGGGGCATGCTGCACATTCATGGTCCCCGTTTTGGGCCTAGTAGGCCTCCCTGCAGCCTTCAGGGTGCGAAAATGGGCCATGGTGGTGGGGGGTGCCCCATTTTGGGCCTAGGAAGCCTCCCTGCACTTACCTTGGAGCAAAAATGGCCCGGGGGGCTGTGTCACACACTCCGGTGCCCCATTTTGGGCCTAGGAGTCCTCCCTGAAGCCTCCTGAGAGCGAAAATGGGCCATGGGGGGGGGGCAGACGGCACCCCCAGTTCCCCTTTTGGGCCTAGTAGGCCTCCCTGCTAATATCTGGTGGGACTTCCCGGTTCAGATGGACTGGCGAGTCAACCAAATATCATGGTAGTAGACAAGGATGAGAAGACAGCAGTGGTGATAGACATAATATTGCCAACATCAGGAAGAAGGAGGATCAGAAGCTAGAGAAGAAACCAGGGCCTGAAGGAGGAACTGGAGACGATGTGTGGAAAGTCAAGGGTAAAGTGTTGCCATGGTGGAAGTAACACTTTGGGTGGTGAAGTTGGGAGAGTGGCTTTAACATCTCCCAGGAACAACATCAGAGCATCATGAAGAACTGAACATAGTACTCAATATGGCATCTGATCAACACAAAATAAACTAGTATAAATCATGATTTGGAAACTGTATCTATCTATATAAAAATGGCTGTGTATATATGTTCCAGCATAACTCTGGAATGCCTCGGGCAATTTCAACCAAACTTGGTACACAGATGACTTACTCTTTGGAAATAAATACTGTGGGGATAAGACACCCCTAACACTCCTCAGGGTGTGTGTTCTGTTAAGATACAGCCTGTTGTGCCTTAAAATGGCTTCTACTGTACTGCCTTAAAATGGCTTCTACTGTGCAGCACAGTGGAGTTGCCATGGTAACGACGTCACAGTACTCCACAAGGGGGCTCCCTCTGGTAAGGGGGAAAATCCAACATTAGAAATTACATTTCATCCAGACATTTTCAACAAGGCTTTGATTATTCTTGAAGACAAATGTATGGCAAATGATCAATAAAACATTACTGCAACTCGGCCTGCCTGCACAACTGCGAGACCGACTTAACGTACTTCACACAGATTACGAGAAAAGAACTACAACATCGAACAGCATAGTGCATATATCGCGGAGAAGAAGACACTTCTAAATCAAGATCAGAAAAAAGCATACCAAATGATCATGGATCAGCTAGCAAAAGAACAAGGTGGTATCATTTTACTTGACGCTTCTGGGGGGACAGGGAAAACATGTTTAACTAATTTAATTCTCACCGAAATCAGGGCTCAGAGTGAAGTTGCTCTTCCTGTCTAATACAGGATTGGGATAAATAAATACCCAGACAATGCCGGGTTATCAGCTAGTTCAGTGATGGCTAATCTTTTTGCCATCACATGCCAGGAAGGGGGTGGGGGGGAGGTTCGCGTGTGTACCCACACCCATAATTATATGCGCCCCACCCTGCACATGTGCACGCAACCCACCCACCCCTGCTCCTGGCACGCAATGGCCAGGTAGGCCCGTTTTTCTTTCTCACCTGGCTCCAGATCCTCTCTATGCATCTGGGGAGGGCGAAAACAACCTTCCCCACTCCCTCGGAGGCTCTCCAGAGGCCTGAAACGGCCCATTTCCCAACTCCCAGTGGGACAGGAAGTGACATTTTTTGCTGTCCCCAGCCTCCAGAGTCTCTCTAGGGCCTTCCCCACTCCACCCAGGCCTTCCAGAAGCAGCTGTTTTCCTACTTCTGGTGGGCTCAGAAGGCCCGAAAATTAGCTGGCTAGCGCACACATGCGCACCAGAGCTGAGCTAGCGTGCCCACTGATATGGCTATGCGCACCACCTGTGGCATGCGTGCCATAGGTTCGCCATCACGGAGCTAGTGCCTCATAATTTTATTCCCCCTTAATTTCCGTTATTATTGCATTTGCCTTGTTTTCCAAAATCATTAGACGGTAGTCATATATTCATGTTAGAATCCACCACTGTTCCATTTTTTTAAAGTCTTCATAATTACTGGAATAACTTGCCAGGGATCTGGTTAAATCTTTATATGTTATCTTTGTGAAATTCCTGGAGGAGAAAGTAGAAGTAGATTTGGTGTTTGCCAATCCTTTCATTTTGTTTCATTAAAAAAAAAAAAACTTCTGCATATTTTAAGGTTTTTTAATGTCTTTCTGAGCACGCATGACACTGTTTGGGGTATAGGCAAAACAATTACTCCCAGACTGATCGTTGCCATTAGAATTTATGATGATGTACTACACATATAGTAAACATTATATAAGACTGGCTTAATCGCAGTGTTCAATCTTTTTTTTTTTTTAAAGTGCCAATATAAATCATTAATTTTAAACATGTTTGCAATTGGGAAAGAAATTCTTTGAAGTATCATAAAGGTGGGATAGTCGCTAATAAATATTCTATAGATATTTAAACATATCAATAGAGGATAATATTTGTAGCTCCGGGATGAACTGTGAACTCAGGGCTGAACTCAGGGTGCTCTCTGAGTTTGGTGGTTTCCTTGAAGATGTTTCATTACCAAACTAGGTAACACTATATCAGTGCTGGAAAGGAGTGTGGGGGGGGGGGTTGAGCTTCCTTGTTTTCTTGCTGAAGTTTCAAACTAAGTGTCAGGTTTCGATATCGTCTCAAATAAAATAAATTGCATTTCCAAACAGATAGTCTTTGAAGAAATCTTTCATTTTATTAAGCACGACAATCTGCCCCCGATCATGGCGTAGCCAACTCCGACTTCCTGACCCCAAACCCTCCCTTTCCGTTCCCCAAATCTCTGTGTCTCATTGGCCTTCTTTCAAATCACTCTCCCCATATCTACTACTTAAGCTCCCAGGAATGTCCCCCTCCCTCTCATCTCCTAGGGGATATTATCTTCAAGGAAAATAAGTAGGTGAAATGTCAAGCATCCTCTTGCCAGCTGCCCTCTCTTCTCCTTCTTATGTCAGCACTAGAGTAAATGCAGGTTGAAGTGCTGACACTAGGTAACATCCTCTTTACTAGAAGGGAGTAGGTTTTGCACAGAGGAGGAGGAGGAGGACTGTGGGGTCCTTGGTGTTCTCTGAGCATGGTTGTTTTTTTGCAAATGTTTCATGACCCAACTAGGTAACCTCATCAGTGCACCTTCATGAACGTCAACTAGCAGAAGACATGATGAAAACTCCTCAATTGTGCAACACATAGAGAGACTTCATCAGGAACCATCAACTCAGGCAAACAATCAACAGTAAACCACAGCCAAACCACCAAGGATACTGACAGGGCAAGCCACATGTACTGTATATACACAGAGAATAAATCCCACTCCCTTCTAGCACTGATGATGTTATCTAGTTGGGTAATGAAACATCTTCAAGAAAACAACCCAGCTCAGCGAGCATCAAGGACCACAGTCTTCCTCCTCCTCCTCCTCCTCTTCCTCCTCTTCCTCCTCCTCCTCCTCCTCCCTCTCCTCCTCCTCCCAAACTCCACTCCCTTCTAGCACTGATGTTGTTACCTAGTTGGGTAATGAAACATCTTCAAGAAAACTATTCAGCTCAGCAAGCATCAAGGACCACAGTCGTTGTCGTCATTGTCATCGTCCTCCTCCCTCTCCTCCTTCTCCCTCTCCTCCTCCTTCCAAACTTTACTCCCTTCTAGCAGTGATGATGTTACCTAGTTGGGTAATGAGACATCTTCATGAAAACTATCCAGCTCAGAGAGCACCAATAACCTTACAGTTGTCCTCCTCCTCCTCCTCCTCCTCCTTACAAATCCCACTCCCTTCTAGCACTCTCACTCCTTTCTAGCACTGATGATGTTACCTACTTCGGGTAATGAAACGTCTTCAAGAAAACCCCCAAGCTCAGAAAGCACCAAGGACCCCGCATTTAAAAATATTTCAGTCAATTCAACAGGCAGTTCATTTTTTATTTTTCTAGTCCAAAACTAAGATACGATATGTGTTTGTTTTGTTTCTTCTCTCTCAATTTTAGAGTGTTCTTTTCTTTCTGCCTAGGAACCCCTCAGTGAGAAACAAATGTTTTAATAAGAGTCGCATACATGCAAAAGCTATGGTTCAACACATCCTCCATTTATCAGTTGAGAGAAATGGGGGGTGGGAAAAAAAGATTTTTTATTGTTTTACCCCAAGAATCCAAGAGCTGTTTTATTTGCTCAGAGACAAGAAGGCCTTAATAAATTCCTCTGTGTGAGGTATTTAATTACAAAATAATGTGTACACTAATCAGAGTAAATGTGTTTGTGAAACACTTTGATATGGGAACAGTTAATCACCCAGGGCACTGCTTCTTAACACCACTTTGGAAGTTAACTTAATTAAATTAATTAGGACAAAAGGAAAAAAAAGAAAAAAGAAAAAAGGAAGGAAGGAGGAACAGGTGATTGGTCCTCAATGGCCCACAGTGAGTGGTTTTCCACCAATGCTAAAAGAATCTCCCAAATTGCAAATATTTCCTTTTCTTTGATTCTTGGAGACTTCTGTTTCCTGCGATTCACAAGGAACAAGAGACTAAGAATGTCTCCCTCTTCAGACTTCACATTGGAACGGTTTTCTCATTAGGAAGAACCCGGAAATGTCTTCATGTTGTGGTCTTAAAATACCATTTACCAGTGGTGGGATTGAAATAATTTAACAAGCGGTTCTCTGCCCTAATGACCTGCTGGGTAGGCGTGGCTCAGTGGTCATGTGATCGTGTGGGTGTGGCCAACTCAACGTCACTCATGTCGATGGGCGCTTCACCTTAGCTGTTACAATGTAATAAAGATTAACCACAGAGGCAGTTTCTGTAAGCCGGACAATAAAGATTAGGCTAGAAACAACACCAGAATGTTTCCTTCCTGACTTCCTTACAGGATTAGCTCTGGAAAAAAAACAAAAGGAGATTTCGTCCAATAACTGGTTCTCCGAACTGCTTAGAAAGTTAACAACCGGTTCTCCCGAATAGGTGTGAACTGGCTGAATCTCACCACTGCCATTTTTTTTTTAAATTTGATTTATATGCTGCCCTTCTCCGGAGACTCAGGGCGGCTTACAATGTGCTAAGCAATAGCCTTCATCCTTTTGTATATTTATACAAAGTCAGCTTATTGCCCCCACAAACTGGGTCCTCAATTCACCTACCTTTGAAAGGATGGAAGGCTGAGTCAACCTTGAGCGTGGCGAGATTCAAACCTGCAGTAATTGCAGGCAGCTGGTCTTAATAACAGGGTGCTTTAGACCACTGTACTACCAAGGCTCTGTTTTCTGACATGGGCCTCACTTTCCAAGAAACATTACTCCAGGGAAAAAAATGAGTAGCCGGCTGCGTTTTAAAATAACAGAATAACAGAATTGGAAGGGACCTTGGAGGTCTTCTAGCCCAACCCCCTCCTTAGGCAGGAAACGCTATACCATTTCAGAAAAAACTATTGTCCAATCTCTTCTTAAAAACCTCCAGTGTTGGAGCACCAACAACTTCTGGAGGCAAGTCGTTCCACTGGTTTATTGTTCTAACTGTTGTTGGAAGAAATGTCCATCTGGGTTCAGTTCCAAGCAGGGAGAAAGATACTGGAAACATGGAGGCTGATTGGAAAGATGGTTTAATTGTGAAGAGAACCACCAAGCATGTATGGGGCAACTGGCAAAGCATCCCCGGCCTGCTCTGAGTTGCCATAGGCAAAGTGGGATGGGAAACCAATGAAGCAGCCGGCAGCCAAAAACAGGAGTGCATTCCAGACATATCTTTCTCAAGGCTGTCTCCCAGGGTTACCCACAGCGGCCTGAGGGGAGTGGTCTCTACAACCCATGAAATTGCTTCGTTGGCGAATGTGATTGATGACACACCCTGGGGGGAGGGGAGAAACAGGGTCATGATTAGGGCCATAAATTATGTGGGGTCAGAGTTGGCTTCATTTGGGTATGTGCCGACATGGAGCTCCTAATAAATAACTGGAATTCTTTTGAAGCTTGGCTCAAGGCTCATGATTTAATTAGGGCATCTGTTGGAACCCCGACAGTGTGACTCTGGGTAGCTGACCACAGACTCCCAGGGGGCTCTGCAGGGGTCATAGCTAACTTGGTAGGCTGTCTGTGTCCCAGGCTTGGTTGAATCTGACTGGGTGATGCAATGAAAGGCAATTCCTATTATGACTGAATGTCTTTGCCCTGAACAATAATCCCATCCTCCTGGAGCTGAAGATCTTTTATCCCCAGAGTTAGGGAGGGACTTCACTTGCAGCGGTGGCTCTTCCGTTCCAAGGACCAGCCCATAGATTTCCACTGCTCTCCTCTCCTCTGCACATCTGTGTGTCAGGAACTGGACCCAGCTGTTCCTCCTCTTCTTCATCAGTCACCTCCAGACCTGGGGGCTGTTGACTCTCCATCTGTGAGTTGACAGACAGCCCAGGCTCCACCTCTCTCTCTCTCTCTCTCTCTCTCTCTCTCTCTCTCTCTCTCTCTCTCTCTCTCTCTCTCTCTCTCTCTCTCTCTCTCTCTCTCTCTCTCTCTCTCTCTCTCTCTGCCAGTTCCATTCCCTCTTCTCCCTCAGAGCTTCCAGGTTGCCTTGATGCTGATCCTGACTCCCACACCTTCTCCTCTTCCTCTTCTGATTCAGCTCCTAGAGGGGCCAGCAGCCGTCAGGCCACAGCAATAGGTTTTGTTTATTTATTTATTTATTTGTTTGTTTGTTTGTTTGTTTGTTTGTTTGTTAGATTTATATGCCGCCCTTCTCCGGAGACTCAGGGCAGCTTACAATGTGTTAAGCAATAGCCTTCATACTTTTGTATATACCTGCTTAGTAGGGCTTTCGGGCCCCCACAAGCGGTGTTCTTTTTTATACAAAGTCAGCTTATTGCCCCCACAATCCAGCTCCTCCTTTTACCTACCTCGGAAGGATGGAAGGCTGAGTCAACCTTGAGCCTGGTGAGATTTGAACTTGCAATAATTGCAGGCAGCTGGCAACTTAAGTGCTACTTTAACAGCACTTAGTCCACTGCGCCACCAGCCTCATGATAAAAAAGAGATGTGTAGACTCTGGAAAGAGTGCAGAAAAGAGTAGCAAAGATGATTATTAGGGGCTTGGAGGCTAAAACATATGAAGGATGGTTGCAGGAATTAAGTCTCTCTAGTTTAATTAAAAGAAGGACTAGGGGTGACATGATTTCATTGTTCCAAAATTTGATGGGTCCTACAAAGATAAGAGGGTCTACCTATTCTCCAAAGCACCTGAAAGCAGGACCAGAAACAATGGCTGGAAACTAGAACAATTTAGAATAAAAGTTGGAAGGGACCTTTTAGATCATCTAGTCCAACCCCCCACCCAAGCAGGAGACCCTACACAATTTTTGACACATCAGCTAATCAAGGAGAGAAGCAACCTAAAACTGAGGAGAAATTTCCTGACAGTGAGAACAATTAATCATTGGAATAGCTTGCTTCCAGAAGTTGTGGCTGCTCCATCATTGGAAGCTTTTAAGAAGAGAATAGACAACTATTTGTCTGAAATGGGATAGGATTTCCTGCTAGAGAAGGAAGGGGGGGGGTCGGACTAGGAGGCCTCCAACTCTATTATTCTGCTATAATTCAATAGTGTTGCTTTCGATATTTTTTTTCCCCCCATCACCTTATTGCAATCTGCTTTTTTGCCCATAGCTGTGCTGTGGTTTAATTTATATCGTTGGCTTTTAAGAAGTGTACGTGGATTAAAAAATGGATTTAATGTTATGTTATGTTTTGAAATTCTGCACCTCCATGTGAGGGCTACCATGCCTGAAAAAGAGAGCTATTTATCTTTTACTGAATAAAGAAAAGAACAGGAATTGTTGGGGAAATAAAATTATAAGTCAGCCATGAGGGTAGGCAAGCTGGTAGCTTCCAGATGTTTGAGAGATAACTTCCATAATGCTTTGCCTCCGGCCATTATATCTTAGGTTGATGGGAATTCATTCAAAACATCTGGAAACCAGCTTGCCCGCCTCTGGTCTAGAATACGGAAATGACAACTCATCTATCTAAAGGACTAGAGCAGAACAGAAATAAATACAAAAGAAATATGAATGGAATATACTGTACACAGACTTATGACTACCTAGGAGTCCGACCAAGGCAGCCAAATTGTCTTCCATCCATCACCTTCAGTTCATCTCCTGACATTGGCTTAAGGACTAATGGAATGTAAAAATGAAGCAGGGACCTATTATCATTTATGGTGGACATGCGATAAAAGCGCAGGGATTTCGGAGTAAGATTCATGCTTTAATACAGAAAATTCGTAAAATGAAGATAAAGATGAAACCAGAAACTTTTCTTCTGGGTTTAATGGAAAAAGACTTTGAAAAAAAAAAAAATTGGAACCTTGAGAACAGAATAGAATAACAGAGTTGGAAGGGACCTTGCAGGTTTTCTAGTCAGTGGTGAAATGTAAAATTTGTTACTACTGGTTCTGTGGGTGTGGCTTGATGTGTGGGGGGGTTAATGTGACCTGGTGGGCATGGCCAACTTTTTTTTTTTTTTTACTTATAAAGCATTTTTTTCTACAACCTTAAGAGGTTGCAGGAAAAAAAATGCTTTTAAAAGCTTCTGACGATCAGGCAATTCAGCTGGGATCGCCAGAGGCTTTTAAAGGCATTTTTTTTCCTACAACCTCTTCGGCCGAAGAAGTTGCAGAAAAAAATGCTTTTAAAAGCCTTTGATGATCAAGCAACTCTGCTGGGATCGTCAGAGGCTTTTAAAAGCATTTTTTTCTACCACCTCGGAAAAATGCTTTTAAAAGCCTCTGAAGATTCCAGCTGAGCCGTGTGATCATCAGAGGCTTTTTTTTTTTTAAAAAAGCATTTTTTTCGGCCAAAGAGCTTGTAGAAAAAATGCTTTTAAAAGTTAAAAAAAAAGCCTCTGATGATCAGGCAACTCTGCTGGGATCGTCAGAGGCTTTTAAAAGCATTTTTTTCTACCACCTCGGAAAAATGCTTTTAAAAGCCTCTGAAGATTCCAGCTGAGCCGTGTGATCATCAGAGGCTTTTTTTTTTTAAAAAAAGCATTTTTTTCGGCCAAAGAGCTTGTACAAAAAATGCTTTTAAAAGTTAAAAAAAAAGCCTCTGATGATCAGGCAACTCTGCTGGGATCGTCAGAGGCTTTTAAAAGCATTTTTTTCTACCACCTCGGAAAAATGCTTTTAAAAGCCTCTGAAGATTCCAGCTGAGCCGTGTGATCATCAGAGGCTTTTTTTTTTTTAAAAAAAAGCATTTTTTTCGGCCAAAGAGCTTGTAGAAAAAATGCTTTTAAAAGTTAAAAAAAAAGCCTCTGATGATTGCGTGGCTCAGCTGGGAATGGGGGTGGGGTTGCAGGGATTTTTGCTACCGGTTCTCCGAACCACCCGCCACCATTACTACCGGATCGGGTGATCTGGTCCAAACTGGGAGCATTTCACCCCTGCTTTTAGTCCAACCCTCTGCTTAGGCAGGAAACCCTATACCATCTCAGACTTAATGGTTGTCCAATCTCTTCTTAAAAATTTCAGGAAATTTCTCCTTAGTTCTAGGTTGCTTCTCTCCTTGATTAGTTTCCACCCATTGCTTCTTGTCCTGCCCTCAAGTGCTTTGAAGAATAGTTTGACTCCCTCTTCTTTGGGGCAGCCCCTGAGATATTGGAAGATGCTATCATGTCTCCCCTGCCTGCAGAAGTTGTAAATGCTCCAACACTGGATGTTTTTAAGAAGATGTTGGATAACCATTTGTCTAAAGCAGTGTAGGGTTTCCTGTTTCCTGCCCAGCAGGGATTGGACTAGAAGACCTCTAAGGTCCCTTCTGATATTCTATATATTTTGGCTCCATATTCTATTAAAAAAAAGAACGTTCTTCTACACAAGCTCATTGCATCAATGGGTTTGTTGGTGTGCACCTGCGTGCATGCATGCATGTATAGACATAATGCTTCAACACTGTGGCCTGATGGAATCATTTGAGATGCATCTCACACCATTTCCAGAACCCCCTGATTGCTGGTGGAAGCTCTCCGATGTGATGATTAGTCTATGTTAATTTGGATCACGCCGCAAACTTGGGTGGCTGAGATTTTTTTACTTAATCACCGACTATTGTTGTCAATCAGGCTTTCTCTTCCCATCGCACGCGCATCATTTTTCTTTGCAGTTCTGGCAAGTCTGGTTTTTTTGGGTAGGTTTCCTCCTTTCCTCTCCTCTCCCCAACCCTCCCTTCCCTACCGCAACCCTGGCTGCGGAAAGTTATGCAAAGCAAAATTGAGGGAGAATTTAGGATATTTTCTAAGCTGCTGGCATCTTCAGAATTCTGGCTCGGAAAAAAGAAATGCTTAATTTTCCTTCTAAAAAAAGCAGGAAGAATGAGAGGGGGCTGGCAAAGTCTTGTAGCCTTGAGTTTTAAGAGCTTGTCCCGTTTTTGACAATGCAAAGCAGACAACCTTCACAAAAGAATTGATTGCATCCCTTCCTTCCCTCCCTTCTTCACTTTGGTTTCTTTCTTTCTTTCTTTCTTTCTTTCTTTCTTTCTTTCTTTCTTTCTTTCTTTCTTTCTTTCTTTCTTTTTCTTTCTTTCTCTCTCTCTCTCTCTCTTTCTCTCTATCTCTCTCTCTCTCACTTTCTCTCCCTCTCTTCCTTCCTTCCTTCCTTCCTTCTTTCTTTCTTTTTATTTATTTCTTTTATTTATTTGATTTATATGCCACCCTTCTCTGGAGACTCAGGGCGGCTTACAGTGCGTTAAGCAATAGCCTTCATACTTTTGTATATTTATACAAAGTCAGCTTATTGCCCCCACAAACCGGGTCCTCAATTTACCTACCTTAGAAAGGATGGAAGGCTGAGTCAACCTTGAGCCTGGGGAGATTTGAACTTGCAGTAATTGCAAGCAGCAGATGTTAATAACAGTGCTTTAGTCTGTTGAGCCAAACCAGGCTTTCTTTCTTTCTTTCTTTCTTTCTTTCTTTCTTTCTTTCTTTCTTTCTTTCTTTTTCTTTCTTTCTTTCTTTCTCTCTCTCTCTCTCTTTCTCTCCCTCTCTTCCTTCCTTCCCTCCTTCCCTCCTCTTTCTTTCTTTCTTTCTTTCTTTCTTTCTTTCTTTCTTTCTTTTTTCTTTCCCTCCCTCTCTTCCTATTTCCCTCCTTCCCTCACTCTCTTCCCTTCCCTTCGTCCTCATCCACTCCTTGTCTTTCTTTGCTTCCTTTCTTCCTTTCTTCCTTCCTTCCTTTCTTTCTTTCTTTCTTTCTTTCTTTCTTTCTTTCTTTCTTTCTTTCTTTCTCTTCCTTCCTTCTCTCCTTTCTTACCTCTCTCACTTTGCTCTTTCTTCTTCCTTCCTTCCTTCCTTCCTTCCTTCCTTCCTTCCTTCCTTCCTTCCTTCCTTCCATCCTTCATTCTTCCTCTTTGCTTATTGTCTCTCAACTGCTCATTGCAAACCAGAGTTGCAAAAGATGAGAGAGGCAAAACACATTTTAATGGCCTTAAAGTCCCCATGTGCAAGGAGGTGGCAATATAAAATTTCTAAATAAATAAATAAATAAAAACAAAACCAAGCAAAATTCTCCACACATTCTCAACAGCATGGTGTGCAAATCCAGGCCATTCCCCGCAAGACATCTGAATTCTCCGCAATCAAGAAAAGAGCATGGACTTGATTAAGGGAGACACGCCATGAGTTTTGTGTTGAGAAGTGTTGGCAGGATCAGCAAAGTTTTGCAGCTGAAGTTTGCGGGTTTTGTGGCGCAGCTGGGCTGGTTGTGATTTTTTTTTTTAAAAAAAAAACAAGCTTAAGTGGTAAAGAAACAAGGGAGGACTGTACAGGCAGTCTGTGAATTACAACTGTTCACAGAATAGAATAGAATAGAATAGAATAGAATAGAATAGAATAGAATAGAATAGAATAGAATGGAATGGAATGGAATGGAATGGAATGGAATGGAATGGAATAGGGTAGGGTAGGATGGGGTAGGGTAGGGTAGGGTAGGGTAGGGTAGGGTAGAATAGAATAGAATAGAATAGAATAGAATAGAATAGAATAGAATAGAATAGAATAGAATAGAATAGAATAGAATAGAATAGAATTTTTTATTGGCCAAGTGTGATTGGACACACAAGGAATTTGTCTTTGGTGCATATGATCTCAGTGTACATAAAGGATACGTAGTGACCATTTGAAGTAACCACAGTACTGAAAAAAGTGACTTACCATCGGTTCTCGCACTTGCAACCATCGCTGCCTCCTCACAGTCACATAGACAAAATTCAAGTGCTTGGAAACTGGTTTGTTTTTCTTTTTTTGGATGGGAATGATTGACTAATGCAGCATCCTCGTCCTTTGACGAAGATCTTTTCTCAATTGCGTTTTATTAAGCTATAAGGTTTTGTAAAATACAAAATACAAAAGTAAATGAGAGGACAATGAGGGTAGGGTAGGGAAAGAAAAAGAACCATTGACTTCCGACTCCCTCTGTTACAGTACAAGAAGGCATTAACAACAGAGCACAGATTTTTTTGCTTTTCCTTAGTAGAATGAACAAGTCCTTTCTTTAAAGATCTATCAATCTAAGCTGCAAAACCCAAAGTCAATGTTTTCCTTCTTTTCCACGTCAAGCACAAAGTTCAGAAGCGGTTTCCACATGGAAACAAAAGTACTTATGTTCTGTGAGAAGAGGTTTGATTTAACCAACAATATATGTAGGCCTCAAGTTCAGAGTAGGCCTCAAATCAGTGGTGAAATCCTCCGCAGTTTGCCACCGGTTCGCTGCTCGAGCATGCCAGTGCACGCCAAATGGCATACATGCTCAGTCTGCACCAAATGCAGGCTGTGCGTGCATGCATTCACAGTGCGCACCAAATGCACGCTGCACACGCATGTGCAGTGCGCACCAAACACATGCTGCGTTCACATGTGCAGTGTGAACCAAATGCATGCTGTGTGTGGAAAAAGGAGCCGTTTGAAGGTTAGTAGAACAGTCAGGGGGGAACAGCTGTGCTGCGTGATTTAGATTTGGAAATCCTGCTTTCTAGCTAATCTAAATTGCGCGGCACAGCTGATAGTTGGAAATACCCATTTGGATGAACCGGTAGCTTTATTTTTACTACCTGTTTGCCCAAACTGGTAGCTTTTATTGCTACCAGTTCCCCCGAACCGGTGCGAACCGGTAGCATTTCACCCCTGCCTCAAATGAACTGCTATATATTAAAGTACCAGCTAAAATGATTTCCTAACACTGACATTTGTAATCTGCTATGCTAGTGCAATTTTATAACAGGTATTTGTTCAGTAGATAATTTCAGAAGCTATTTTGGACTAGGAACATTAAGAAGCATTGGAAATAAGGAACTGAAAGTAGCAGATGGTAAGAGATTTCATATGTACACGCAAGTATGTGCTAATTAATGAAATACAGGGAAGCAACTACAGTAAAATTCCATTTACTAAGGGGCTGTCTTAATAAAGGTATAAAAGAAGGAGATGGGTCGAGGCCACTGGCTGTAGCTACTCCTTGCTGGACCTAGCTATCGTCTCTGGATCTCATTGCAATTGATGTACCATATTTTTCGGAGTATAAGAAGCACCGGAGTATAAGACGCAGCTTAGTTTTTGGGGAGGAAAATAGGGGGGTGGGGAATCTGCCTACCAGGTATTCATCTGGCTAGCGGCCTTAGTCTGGTCAGCTTCAGCACATTAGTTTGCTGTTTTTTTATCCCCTACTTGGGGATTAAAAATTGCTTCTAAGGCACAGCCGAGAGGAAGCAGCAATGAGAAAGGAAGGCAAAGCACGGGGGGGGGGGGGAAGAGAGATTGCTTCACTCGGCTAGCACCTAGTTAGGGCTGAAAAAAGCTTCTAAAGAACAGCTGAGAGTCGGAGCAAAGCATGGAGATGCTTCACTCACTAGCGCCTCCTTAAAGCACAGTGGAGAGTCGAGGGAGCAGGCAAAGCTGGGAAGATCGCTCGCTAGTGCCTCATTAGCGCCTCATTAGGGCTGAAAAAAAACTTAGAAAAAGCTACATTTGGAGTATAAGATGCACCCAAATTTTCAGCCTCTTCTGGGGGGGGGGAAGGTGCATCTTATACTCAAAAAAATATGGTAAGTAATGTTACGATGATTGTTCATGTTCTAAATTGCTCATGAAATAAACCTCTTTAATCTTAAAGTAAGAATGGTTTATTGTATTGCTGTCTTCTGTTTTGTTTTATTGGGATATTTTTATGACAGTTCTTTTCTTTAATCGAGGTAATCCGTTTTGCCATTTCCGCCGACTCCATCAACTTCTGCAACCCTTCTTCCATAGTAGGAATCGAAGTGTCTTGTTGTGGCCCATATGTGGCCTGTGCAGCTAGTAGCTGATTCAGACAGCGAGGAGGCTGGTGTGGTGCTGCGCCAGTGGCCTGGGCAGCTGGCACTCGAGTCAGATAATGAGGAGGCTGGAGAAGATGTGGTGCCAGAGGCGGAGATTCAGCCAGGGCCTTCAGAACCTCCAGAAGCTCCCTTAAGTGAAGAGGATGAAGAGGAGGAGCCTCTTCTCGATGCACGGGCGCGCAGAGCTGCCAAAAGGCAGGGGTGGCTCCTCAGGAGGAGGTCTCCTCAAGAGTAAGGCTTGGGGCTAATTGGCCACTCCCTTAGCCTATTTAAGGAGGAACGCCGACTGAAGCAATTTGCAGGGAACAACTCCGTTCACAAACCTTTGTGTCTTGTCTTGCTTATCTTATCAGCTTCCTGCAAATTGCTTCTGGGCATTCTGCCAACCACAGTAAGCTTTCAGTATTATTCTTTGAATTCTTGGCGGCTGTTAATGCAGTTAATTAACAGCCGTTGTTCGTAAAAACTGGTTTATTTAGTAAACTAAGGTTTGAACAGACTTTGTGTGTGCTGCGTTCTTTGGGGTCCGTAGCTGGGGCAGAACATGTCCTTCCATTTTTGTGCCTACGATAGCCTTGCTGCTGTCAACATCTATAGTACCAAAGTTCCAAATTTTTTCTCCAGTTCTTTTTTCCATTCCATGATAGTTGCAGTGCTGGGATGATATGAGTTGACGGCACATCAGAAATGAACTTAATGCCAGTTTTTTTTTATTATTATTATTGAAAAGTTTTAAAATATTTTTACAAACAAATTTCCCCCCCTTCTTCCCCCCACCCATTCCCTTCTCCCTCCCTCCCCACCGACTTCCCAGAGCAAAATACAGGGTATAGCATTTAACAAACATAATCAAACATAAACAACCTAACTATAAGCTCTTAACTCCCCGTTACACTTTAACTTCCCCATACATACCAAAATATAAGAATATAAGAATTCACCTAAATATTTTATTCATAAGCTATTTGCAACTTTTTAGTCCCATATTTGTTTTGAATATAATCAATCCATCTTCTCCATTCCAATATGTATCTTTCATTCAAACAATCCTTCAAATATGCAGAGATTTTAGCCATCTCCGCCAAATTAGCTACTTTTAATGTCTTCTTCAATAATAGGTAAGTCTTCCTTCTTCTATGCCAGTTTTTTTTTTAATGGGTTTGCTTTTATAGTTTTTATTACAGCTTTTATGCCATTTTAATGTTGGGTTGGGAGCTGTCCAAGCTTGGCTATTAGATTGGGAGCTATATAAATGTTTTCATCAATCAATCAATCAATCAATCAATGGTATTTTCCATCACACGTTAAATGTTTTCATTTTCTCAAGGTAGCATATCACTCTCGATAAAGATTCCGCTTCGTTGCTAGATATATTTCTGGGATTATGAAAAATCAGCGTATCGTGGAGGTATTCTCTCTGAGATGGAGTTGCAGTTTTGATGGATCTTCACTTCACTGCACACCCATCAGCTTTAGACTTTAATAGGTTGACCTATTCTCTAAAACACCTGAGGGCAGGAGAAGGAGTAATGGTTGGAAGATCATTAAAGAGAGATCCAGCTTAGAACTAAGGAGAAATTTCCTGACAGTGAGAACAATTAATCAGAGGAACGACTTCCTTCCAGAAGTTGTGAATGCTCCAACACTGGAGGTTGTCTATACAGCCAGTTTTATGAAATGTTATTGTCAACCCTGAAGCTGACCTGACCAAAGCCATTTTAGAATAGAATAAAAGAGTTGGAAGGGACCTCAGAGGTCTTCTAGTCCAGTTTCCTGCTTAGGCAGGAAACCCTACACCACTTCAGACAAATGGTTATCCAACATCTTCTTAAAAACTTCCAGTATTGGAGCATTCACAACTTCTGGAGGCAAGTAGTTCCACTGATTAATTGTTTTCACTGTCAGGAAATTTCTCCTTAGTTCTAGGTTGCTTCTCTCCTTGATTAGTTTCCACCCATTGCTTCTTGTCCTGCCTTCAGGTGCTTTGGAGAATAGCTTGACTCCCTCTTCTTTGTCGCAGCCCCTGAGATAATAGAGTTGGAAGGGACCTTGGAGGTCTTCTAGTCCAACCCCCTGCTTAGGCAGGAAACCGTACACCACTTCAGACAAATGGTTATCCAACATCTTGTTAAAAACTTCCAGTGTTGGAGCCTTCACAGCTTCTGGAGGCAAGTCGTTCCACTGATAAATTGTTCTCACTGTCAGGAAGTTTCTCCTTAGTTCTAAATTGCTTCTCTCCTTGATTAGTTTCCACCCGTTGCTTCTTGTCCTGCCTTCAGGTACTTTGGAGAATCCTGGAAGCTTTAGTATTGCCACTGGAGCTGAGGGATAGGTAGAGGGTATTTGAGATAGCTGGGGTTTTGTAGCCAAAACAAAATACTTTCTCTTGGGAACCAAGGACATTCTCACACCTGGTCAGAGGAAGGAGGAGTGATGTCACCAGGCAACCAGATGGTGCCATGATTGGACCATGTGACAGATTGTTTTGAAAAAGTGAAAAACATTTACTTTTCATTAAGTGAAAACCACGGGAATCCTCAGAGTTGGTTTTCACCAGATCTGTGCCAATATGATATATCCAGTAAAGCTATGCTTTGAGGAATCTACCTGTCTCGGAGTTTTGCTTGCTATGGGTCTATTACTTGGAATCTTGACAGTTATAGGGTCTCCTGCTTTCAGCAGGGGGTTGGACTAGAAGACCTCCAAGGTCCCTTCCACTTCTGTTATTCTATGTTCTAATGAGCTGCATAGACTACAGTAGTGATTGGGACAAAATACAAAGAAGGCCTTATCTTGAATAGCAGTGATGAGATTCAGGAATTCTCACAGAGGTTCTGAAGGTGTTTTTCAAAAGGCAACTGGACTTTTTCTTTTGAAACATTTCACTTCTTAACCAAGAAGCTTAAGCAAAATGTTTAAAAAAAAACCCCAAAATGTCCAGTTACCTTTTGAAAAGGCAACTTTGGGACAACCATTAACTGGATGAAGGAGAACCTCCATGGACATCTCACTGTGATCCACGATTAGTCTAGGACATTGTCTCTCAACCCTGGCAAGTTTCAGAAATGTGGACTTCAACTTTTCCACCCATGGTCCATCTCCACTCACAATCCATCAGCAGTCCATCTGCATTTGAAAGACAAAGGCCACTCTTTTGAAGACAGCAAAGTCCACATTTTGGACAGAAAGGATCACTGGTTTGAAAGAGGGGTCAAAGAGGCCATCTATGTCCAAATTGAACAGCCCCCTCTCAACAGAGGGGGAGGGATATTACAACATCTCTCTCCAGTCTACAACACAGTCCTTTCAGCTGTGTTCTGTCCCCGTCCCACACACGCACCCCCACAGTCGGCCCAGAGTTAATAAGCCACACGACAAAGTCTTTGAAGATAAAGCTGGCAGCAACCCAGTGGCTAGCTGCCAATTCAGACTTTACTCACACAAAACAAAGATTAGACTGCAAGCATTCCGATAAAGCAGGCAAAGTTTCAGCAATACAAGGATTAGTCCAAATGCAGTCAGACAAGGCAGGCAGAAGTCCAGTAATGCAGAGATCATGGATTATTTCTAGTTTTTGCTCGTCACAAACTGAACCAGCCACCACACCCACATTTATACCCTGTGGGGTGTGGTCCAGTGACTCAGCTAATCTCTGGCACGCCTTCCCCTCTGCTGCGCACGCTTCTCCCTGCGCTGCTGTCGAGGATCCAGCCAGCACTTATCTCCTTCGTCGCTGTCCACCTGTGGCTGCGGGGACGTGCTTGGCTCTGGGCCTATCTCTTGGCCTTCGGTGTCCTCAGGAGGCATTGCCAGAGAGGAGGGTCCTGGAGAGGGAGGCCTTGCCAACTCCTCTCCCTCACTCTCAGAGTCTGCATCTGTCGATAGTCCAGGCTCAGGCAACGGAGCCACAACAAGCTGGTGCAAGAAGGCTCCATGCCCATTTGCACCACTCAGGTGACCCTGAGGACACAGAGAAACCTCCAGGTGGCCTCAACAACTTTTCGAGAAAGTAACATACGAAGAAAGGTGGCACAAATTGGGTATGGCCAGTCTAGAGAAAAGAAGGACTAGGGGAACATGATAGCAGTATTCCAGTATTTGAGGGGCTGCCACAAAGAGGAGGGATCAACCTATTCTCCAAAGCAACCGAAGACCAGACAAGGAATAATGGATGGAAACTAATCAAGGAGAGATTCAACCTAGAAATAAGGAGAATTTTTCTGACAGTAAGAACAATCAACCAGTGGAACAGCTTGCCTCCAGAAGAGGTTTCATCACTGGAAGCTTTCAAGAAGAGACTGGACAGCCATCTGTCAGAAATGGTATGCTTGAACAGGGGGTTGGATCAGTGGTGAAATCTAAAATTTGTTACTACCGGTTCTGTGGGTGTGGATTGGTGGTGGTGGTGGGTTTAATGTGACTGGGTGGGCGTGGCCAATTTTTTTTTACTTTTAAAACCATTTTTTACATGTGAAACCATGTTAAAAAATGCTTTCAAAAGGCTCTGACGATCCCAGCTGAGTTGCCTGATCGTCAGAAGGTTTTTAAGAAACCCTCTGCTGATCAGGCAACTCAGCTGGGATCGTCAGAGCCATTTAAAAGGAAACACTTTTTTTTCTTTTAAATGACTCTGACAATCCAAGCTGAGTTGCCTGATCAACAGCTGGGATCGTCTGAGCTTGGATCGTCAGAGCCATTTAAAAGAAAAAAAGCCTCTGATAATTGTGCGGCTCAGCTGGGCATGGGGGGCGGGGGCAGGGGTTTTTGCTACAGGTTCTCCGAACTGCTCGCCGCTATCGCTACCTACTCACCTGAACCGGTCCAAACCGGGAGCATTTCACCCCTGGGTTGGATTAGATAACCTACAAGATCCCTATAGACACTCTGTATCCTATCCTATCCTATCCTATCCTATCCTATCCTATCCTATCCTATCCCATCCTATCCCATCCCATCCCATCCCATCCCATCCCATCCCATCCATTCCATTCCATTCCATTCCATTCCATTCCATTCCATTCCATTCCATTCCATATTCTCTATTCTATTCTATTCTATTCTATTCTATTCTATTCTATTCTATTCTATTCTATTCTATTCTATTCTATTCTACTCTACTCTACTCTACTCTACTCTACTCTACTCTACTCTATTCTATTCATCACTGGAGGTTTTTAAGAAACAACTGAACAGACACCTATCTGAAATGGTATAGGGTCTCCAACTTGAGCAGGGGGTTGGACTATAAGACCTCCACAGTCCCTTCCAGCTGTTGTCTGATTGATTAACAACCAGGTGACTGCAAATAATACAAATCCTTCCATTCTCCACCATTCAGTCAGAACTGAAGAAACTTCTTGGATGAGAAGCAAAACATCTTCAGGGAAAAACAAAGAAAGTCCAGTTGTCTTTTGAGAAAGCACCTTTGGCATAACCATGACCTGAATGGCTGAGAATCTCCACAGACGTTCTCCATCCACACTGGCTGGGGAATTCTGGGAGCTGAAGTCCACCCTCCTCAGACTTGTCAAGGTTGAAAAAGATCGCTTTAGAAAATCATGCTGAAGTATTCCAAGGACTCTGATTATACAGTGTTACTAGTAACTTAACCTTTGGAGGCCTGACAAGCATTAGAGATTGGTTTCACTCCTCAACCACTCAGAGGAAGGATGCTTAGACCATCCCTAATCTGGATGTGAGCTGTTTTAGCAATGCATCTTAAAAGCAACATGCAATTTCTTTGGCCTTCCAGAATCAAAATGCTCTCATTAAAACAGTAACCTTTAAATATTGCCATTAGTCTGAAATAATTATGAAGCAAAGCTCCTTCCGGCCATTTTGGACCAACGTACTTCATGGTAATTTCAGATTGTTAATCTTCCTGACCATGTTTCTCCGGAGTTTAGTTATTCCCCCATCTCGCGTTTCCATCATTTTAACATTCTTCAAAGAGAGGGTGTTAATTGAAAAATGTGAATTAAAGAATCTCGGAGACATGGGCGCACATACCAATAGGTTGGGGTTATTTTTAAGGAGATCTGCATGCAGTCAGGGGTAGTCACCTAAACACAAAAATGTTACAAGTCAGACTTTTGGTCCCTATGTAATTTCAGTTGGAACTGGATGGAGAAAAATATTCCTTAATACAGACTCCCACTGTCAGACTTCGATGCTATCTCAAAATAAATGAATTTCCAAACTGCCAATCTTTAAGGAAATCTTTTCTTTAATTGAGCACAGCCACCGGATCATGACTCGATGCGGACAAGACTGACCTTTTGCCCCCCAATCTCTCCCTTTCCGATCCCCAAATCTCTGCTTCTCATTGGCTATCTTCCAAGTCATTCTTCAGACTTCTTGTCTCGTCATTTCCCAGGAATGTCTCTCCCCCCCTCATTTCCACGACAACCCGACTTCAAAGGGATTTAGCAGGCAAAAGTTCAGAGCTTATCTCTCTCTCTCCTCTGCTCTCTATGCCAGCATTGAAGCGCTGACACCCACCTTTAATGGGGAAGGTCCATCCGATTTTCCACAGCAGCCTGCTAAAGTCAGTGGTGGCATCAAGCAGTAGACCCTCAACCAGTGATGGTATTCCCTGGGGTAAAAATGCTTTTGTTTCGAATTCTTTAAACATAATAAGAGGACACTTTAGAAATTGGATACTGGAGGGAACTGCAAGGAACTGAAGATTAGAATTCACACAGAATAATACTCAAAATCAATTCAGGTATGCAGGAGGAAGCAAAAGAAGTTAACAGGGGGACACATTGAGGGAGATTGTAGAACAATGGACTCAGGTTAATTTTAAAGAATGTCTTCCTTTATAGATAGACGGTGTTTAAAAGATGCTACGGAAAAAGAACAACTTCTTCCTGACAACACTGAGACTGATTTGAAAGCCTTAAGAACAAAATCTCCTCTCAGGATTTTTTTTTTTGGAAACTGGAAGCTTTTTACTTCAATTTGCTTGATTTTCTTGCTGCTCTGACAGCATTGGAAGGCATTGTATAATTCTCTCTTTGATAATGTATGGTATGGTAACCTCCAATATACAGATAATCTTCACCATATAGAATGGAATAGAATAACTCAAGCCCCTAATCATCTTTGTTGCTCTTCTCTGCACTCTTTCCAGAGTCTCAATATCTTTTTTAGAAGAGAAATAGGAATAGGAATAGAATAGAATAGAATAGAATAGAATAGAATAGAATAGAATAGAATAGAATAGAACAGAACAGAACAGAACAGAACAGAACAGAACACCACTTCAGAGAAATGGCTATCCAATCTAAAATTAAACTTTGGGGCTTTTGATTTTGGGGTGCATTTTAAGGATCTTTCAAGGAAAATTCAAAGGCAGAGTCAAGGTATGATTCTGGACACTCATTTTCTTAAAAAAGGCAATTATGCTCAAATGGAATGGAATGGAATGGAATGGAATAGAATAGAATAGAATAGAATAGAATAGAATAGAATAGAATAGAATAGAATAGAATAGAATAGAATAGAATAGAATAGTTGGAAGGGACCTTGGAGGTCTTCTAGTCCAACCCCCTACCCAGGCAGGAAACCCTACACCATTTCAGACAAATGGTTATCCAACATCTTCTTAAAAACTTCCAGTGTTGGAGCATTCACAACTTCTGCAGGCACGTAGTAGATTAATTGTTCTAACTGTAAGGAAATTTCTCCTTAGTTCTAAGTTGCTTCTCTCCTTGATTAGTTTCCACCCATTGCTTCTTGTCCTGCCCTCAGGTAGAACAATATGACCACAACTGAGTTCAGATTTTCCGTTGCTAAGCAAAGGCAGCTGTTGAGTGAGTTTTGTCCCACTTTATGATGTTTTTGACAGCAGTTGTTAAGCGAATCAGTCCGTCGTTAAGGGAATCCTGTTTCTCCCATTGGCTTTGCTTGTTGGACTCGGGCTGGAAAGGTTACAAATCAGTGGTGGGTTCCTCCTGGTTCGGCCTGGTTCCACCAAGCCAGTAGTGGTGACGATATGACATTACCGAACCAGTTCTGCCCCTCGCCCCCCGCCCCCCGCGTTATTCTTACCTTTTATTTGGCCCCACCCCCAATCGTGCCTCCTGAGTCCCAGCTGATGGCTATAAGGAAAAAAACTGTTTAAACTCTTGCCATGGGGCTTCAAAGGGCCGGCCTACAGCTGATCAGTGTTAAAAGGCAGTGTGGTGGTAGACCGATGCCTCCAAAAACAAATGAGTAGATTGGTGCCTGCAAAAATAAATGGGTAGACCAGTGCCTCCAAAAACAAATGAGTAGCCTGTTACAGCTCTTTAAGCTGTTAAAAGTCTGGTAGACCAGTACCTCTGCTAAATCCTAAAGAATTGTCACATGACCATCAAGCCACGCCCACAAAATAAGCCACACCCACAGAACCAGTAGTAAAAAAAAATAGAACTCACTCCTCTTACAAATGATGATCATGTGACCCTAGGTGTCATGCCCCCGTTGGAACCTGAATCTGTGGAAGAAGATGAGATGGAACTGGAGCTGACGGAGATCGAGTTGGTGGCTTTGTTGGCTTGGGAGGAAAATGGGGAGGAGCAGGCCTAGTCAAGTCAGGGCCTTTCGGGATTGGAACGGCTTGTAGGCAGGGAAGAAGAGATGGGCAGGATGACCAAGAGACACTAAGCAGGGAACATGAGAGACAGAGCTCAGGCGATGAGCAAGGACCACCCCCTCTTGATCCTCGAGCATGGAGAGTGGAGAGAAGGTGAAAACAGCGCAGGCTGAGCCAGCTACTCAGGAGGTGAACGTCCCGCCTCTCTTCACAAGGAACACCTGTGGACTGAGACTTAAGGAGAGGCTGTGGGGAGGGGCATTTGTCGGGAACGAATGCTGAATTCATGGAGTGTTGTGTGACATTGCCAACATTTGAAGTTTCAAGAGAAATAGCTAGGATGGTAGTGGTGGTGTCCAGATCAAGTAGTCCCAGATATGGCCACCACAAGTCTTTGTGGCTAACAAGGGCCCCCGCTCCCTGCCAATGCCTAACCAGCTCCATCAGCATCAGTAACTTCCCCAAGTGGAACTTCAGAAAGTTTTCAGCAAACAAAACGAGGGAAGATTTTGAGATGACGGAACAAGATTCAGACGGGCCTGAAGGGGAAATAGCTAGGATGGAAGTGATGATCTCCAGATCAAGTCATCATAGATATGGCCACCACAAGGCTCTGGGGCTAACAACAGCCTCCCACACCATGCAGAATGTCTTGTCTATCCAGTCCCATTGTAACCAGTAACTTCCCCAAGTGAGCTCCAGACAGATGCCAGCGGACAAAACGGGGAAGATTTCACGACGAGGGACGCCATAAAGTGTCTTTTAGAATTATGCTTCTCTGCCACTTTGTCATGCTGATGGTTTAACAATGAAATTCAGCGCCCAGAGGGCCCTTCTGTTCTTTTCGGCAGGAAAAATAAAATAAAATAAAAAGGATGAAACGGGGAGTTCAGAGCACAAAGTACCTTTTCTACTCCTCACTCCCCCCCCCACCTCCCGTCTTCTTCACCGCCGTAATATCGGCTAATGGATAAAGAGATAAAAAACATATGATCTGATACAGTCTCACCTAAAATAATTCCTTGAGGAGTGCTTGGCCTTTTCTTAATGAGACTGCCACTTGTGATAATAAGATTTAGAAAGAAGGCTTATTTATTTGTTTATTTATGACCCAGCATAATTATTTAACTTAATTTACGGGCCGAGTCTTTGCAGGACACACGAAGTGGGGGAGGAAATAAAATAAAATAAAAACCCAGATCACCAGGAGCCAAAACCTTTATTTTCTTTTTTTTTTTTCCTAGCTTGCTTTCTCTCCCTTGAAGGTTTTGTTATACACACATACCAGGGGTGAAATCCAGCAGGTTCTGACAGGTTCTGGAGAACCGGTAGCGGAAATTTTGAGTAGTTCAGAGAACTGGCAAATGCCACCTCTGGCTGGGCCCAGAGTGGGGAGGGAATGGGGATTTTGTAATATCCTTCCCCCAGGAATGGGGAGGGAATGGGGATTTTGCAGTATCCTTCCCCTGCCACACCCACCAAGCCACACCCACCAAGCCACTCCCACAGAACCAGTAGTAAAAAAAATTGAATTCTACCACTGATACATACATACATACATGTGTATGTGTGTATATGTGTGTATACAGTATATATATATACACACACCCATATACATATACATACACATATGTATATATATATATATGTGTGTGTGTGTGTGTGTGTATGTGTATGTATGTGTGTACTTAATTTTATGTATGTATGTATGTATATATGTATATGTACATGTATATGTAAAAAAAAGCAGACATACCGCAAATTCCGGAATTTAAGATTTTAAAATTAAAAAAAAAAATAAAATTATTTTACTAAGCTTTCGTATATGTATATGTATATATATGTGTGTGTGTATGTGCTTGTATGTATATATATGTGTGTGCATGCATGCTTGCATATATATATATATATGTAGGTCTTTGGTTATTTGGGTTTTCTCCCGCATAAAATTGGAAGTGTCTTGGCAACGTTTCGATGAAGTCTTATTCGTCATCTTCAGGCTGGTGTTTTCGGCTTTGTGCTTCTAGGAGCAATGTGTGATCGCAGCTGTTTCTTTCTTTTAACTGCCAGTGGGGATGTGAACTGATTGGGTGAGAGCTTGGCTGTGTTCTGATTGGGTGAAGGTGTGTTCTGATTGGTTGGGGACTTGGCTGTGCTCTGATTGGATGGGGGGTTGGCTGGTGAGCTCAAATCCCCCTGCAACTCAGACTAACCCGAGCACAACCAAGCCCCCACCTAAACAGCACACACCCCCAGCCAATCAGAGCACAGCCAGCCCCCCATCCTACGGTTGCAGAGTCTCAGGGTCACATGATCACTTTTGGGGAAGTTGTGGGTTCTCCATCACTGGAGGTTTTTAACAAGAGACTGGACAGCCACTTGCCTGGAATGGTATAGGGTCTCCTGCCTGAGCAGGAGTGGGGGCTGGACTAGAAGCCCTCCGAGGTCCCTTCCGACTCTGTCATTCTGAGATTCCGAGACGTTCATTTGACTCATAACGAGGCCAATTCAACTCAAATTAAACGGATGATTATGCAACGGATAATGGCATCCATACAATTTTATCCCCTCCCTTCCAAACAATCTGCTGATAATTGCTATTAACACGGACACATTCCTGGATTAGTTCTTTATTTGGGTGAAGGAACATATTTGTGCATGTTTTCCCTCTTGCCTCAGTTATTATTCTAGGAGAGAACGAAACAAATTCATAACCCTTCCTCTTAAGAAATGTAATTAATCTAATTATGTGTTTGAATTATTGAACTTGTGGTTTGTTTGTTTTTTTTTCCAAAAAAAACCACCCTTTTTTTCTCCCACCCTCCCTTCCCGCAATCTGATCATTAACAATCTTTTGTCAACAAAGCAAATATGGGTTTTATATTTCTAAGCCCAGAACCAGCAACTTTTAATTGCCAGCTTCATTATACAGTAAAGTATAAGTGTAACAATCAAAGGCCTTATTACCATTCATAATTGGGTTTCGTTGCAACTTATGAAAACATAAACCGTCTTTACACACCCCTCGCGGAAAATGTCACGTTGTCAAATCAACACTTTTTTATTTCTATGGAAATAATTGTGTTTCAAGACAGCTGGCATATGTTGTTGAAGCAAAGCAAAACACAACAACATCTCGACAATTCCTAGTGAGATAGAAAGGGGTCTGGGCTGAACCCTCGGAAGTTGGGAACCGTGATGCTATTCAGGGCAGTTCTATCCAATTTAGGCAAACCAGTAGCGGCTGCTGTGGGAGGCTTCGCTCACCTGTCCGGACGTCATCACGTTCCGTTTTTGACACTCTGCACATGCGCGGAGGTGGTGCGTGCGCTTCTGTTGAGGAATTCGCAGAGCAACCCTTGAGTAGCAAGGGTGTGCACATGAAAGCGATTGAGAGTAGTTAGGAAATAACACAGCCAACACACAGATACACTGAGTTGTGTTTACTTTCAGGAAATAGGAATAAGGCACAGTCCAATAAACAGTCCAGGTCATACACAGATAAAGTAGTAGATAGTAAAACAATAGTCCAGGGATATTCCAATATACAAAGTCTTCCTATCAGTTGTTGTAGTCATACACTTAAACAGTTGCAAACAGTAGCAAACACAGCAAAGAGCATCAAAGAGAAGTAACGCGCATCAAAGAGCAGCAGAGACAAACAAACCATGTTTCTAGCTCCCTCTTAAGGATGTTGGCTACAGAGTTAACCAATCAGGACACAGTATGATGCAATACAGCAGTCTTAAAGCTACATTGATGGTTTATATATTGCCAACCCAACAAGTTAGGTAAAATCATTTCCTAACAGCTCCCATTTACAAACCGGTAGCGAAGGTAAATTAATCCCACTCCTGGTTGGGAAATTTCAAAACTATTGGCGTGAAACGGAAGGAAAAAAAAATTATTCTGCATGGAACATGGTGGAAATGGACGATGAAGCTCTATAGAACCTATTTTTTCTTCCAAATTTAGAAATTCAACCTCGACTTACGACCACAATTGAGCCCTAAATTTATGTTTTGTTAAGGGAAACATTTGTTCAGTGACTTTTGTCCCATTTCCCAATCTTTCTAGCTACGGCTCTTAAGTGCATCATTGCATGATTAAAAGAATCAAGGAATGTGCTGAAATGAGTAAATTGACATTTGAAATTAGAGAACAAGAAGATAAACAATATTATAAGATATGGGACTTATTTTATCAATGGTTAGATACAGTAATAAAACATGGAAACGAAATATGAAATATGAATATTATAAATATAATGCTAGAAAATAATTTTTTTGGAAGCAACAATGCAATAGTTAAATAAATGATAAATGAGGATGTTGATTGGTTTGATAATATGAGAAACTAGATAAATTGTAAATTGTGAACAGGAGGATGATGCACAAAAGATTTGTAACCGACTGACACACTTTTTGTATTTGTAATGGATGATGGATTTGTTTTATGTTTTGTTTTAAAAAAATAAATAAAATTTTTCAAAAAAAAAAGTGAATCATTGCAGTCGTTCAGTTAGTCACATGGTTGTTAAGTGAATCTGATTTCCCCTTTGAGTTTGCTTGCCAGAAGGTCACAAAACAGAATCGTGTGATCTTAGGACATTGCAACCGTCATAAGTTGAGCCTGTTGCCAGGCATCTACATTTTGATCACGTGACCATGGGGATGCTCCAACAGTCATAAGTGTGAAAAATGGTCATAAGTCACCTTTTTTTCAGTGCCGTCATAACTTGGAACAGTTGTAAATTGAGGTCTACCTGTAGAACCGTTTGTGTATGTGTATACAGCCCAGGCTTTAATTAATTTCCTGACAGTGAGAACAAGTAACCAGTGGAATGGCTTGCCTTCAGAAGGAGGGAGGACAATAGGAAGGAGGGAGGGAGGAAGGAAGTACAATAGGAAGGAGGGAAAGAGAGAGGAAGGAGAGAGAGAGAAAAACAAAGGAAGGAAGGAGGGAAGGGAGGGAGGGAGAGAAAGAAAGAAAGAAAGAAAGAGGGAGGGAGGGAGGGATGGAGAGAGGAAGGAAGGCAAGAGAGAAATGAAGGAAGGAAGGAAGAGAGCAAGGAAGGAAGGAAGGAAGAAAGAAAGAAAGAGGGAGGGAGAGAGAGAGGAAGGAAAGCGAGAGAGAAATGAAGGAAGGAAGGAAGAGAGCAAGGAAGGGAGACAGAAATTAAGGAAGGAAGGAAAGAGAAAGGAAGGAAGGAAGGAAGGAAAGAAATAAAACTAGCTAGCTAGCTAGCTAGCTAGCTAGCTAGCTAGCTAGCTAGCTAGCTAGCTAGCTAGCTAGATAGATAGATAGATAGATAGATAGATAGATAGATAGATAGATAGATAGATAGATAGATAGATAGATAAAGGAAGGGAGGGAGGGAGGGAGGGAGGGAATTTCTCCTTAATTCTAGGTTGCTTCTCTCCTTGAGAAGTTTCTATCCATTGTTTCTCCTCCTGTCTTTTGATGCTTTGGAGAATAGCTTGACTTCTTCTTCTTTGTGGCAGCCCTTCACATATTGGAACCCTGCTACCACGTCTGCCTTAGTCCTTCTTTTCACTAGTCTAGACATACCCCATTCCTGCAACCATTCCTCCTAGGTTTTCCCCCATGAAATCTCAAGAGAAGACATCCAGAAGGTAAAACCTTGAGATGAAGCTTTTGTCAGGAGCAGTGTGTGTGTGTGTGTGTGTGTGTATAAGTATAATTAAGTATAATTTTATTTCTATACCGCCCTTCTCCCGAAGGACTCAGGGTGGTGTACAGCCTATTTAAAAACACAAGACAAACATCAATTAAAAATTTAAAATTATTAAATAAATTCGGCTGAATTTAAAAACCCCCAAAATTTAAAATACCCCAATTTAAAATTGTTATATTGATAGCCCGGCCTGGAGGAACAACAGCGTCTTCAGTGCGCAGCGAAACACCCAGAGGTCGGGGATCTTACGTATTTCCGGGGGCAGTTCATTCCACAGGGCTGGGGCTCCCACAGAGAAGGCCCTCCCCCTGGGTGTCGCCAGCCGACATAACTTGGCCGATGGCACCCTGAGGAGACCCTCTCTGTGGGAGCGAACTGGCCGGTGGGAGGCTATTGGTGGCAGAAGTCGGTCTCGAAGGTACCCGGGTCCTATGCCAAGGAGCGCTTTAAAGGTGGTGACCAACACCTTGAATCGCACCCGGAAGACCACTGGGAGCCAGTGCAGCTTGCGCAGGAGGGGTGTCATGCAGGCACAACGAGTTGCACCCATAACCACCCGCGCGGCCGCATTCTGGACCATTCTGGATGCATGTGTGTGTGTGTGAGTCCTTCCCTTGCAAAATTGTTGAACATTTTCCCCTCCCCTTGAGAAATCCAGCAACCCTACAGATGGTGATGGAACCTTTCAAACAGCTCTGTGTGCCAGATGCCATGCTCTTTGCAATCGATGTACATTTTAATTGCTCTTCTGTCCCCTCTGATTAAGACTGGGTTGGGTCCAGAAAATGGGAAGTTAACAGGATCAAGGAAAACATCCATCCCCCCACACTCACACACACAGTTGAGGCACCAAGCAATGGCCCAGAGCTAAGCTTCCTTTGATGGGCTAGGCTTGGGTGTTCGCTAAACAAAGACAGAAAGTCACAAATCACCATAGAATTGGTGTCAAGCCAACCCAACTAAATCAGGTTGCCATTTATTTTTTCCGGTGCCATTTTGGCCCCGGGGCAGGAACTCTTTCATTCAAAAGGTGAACGGAGCAATCAGGGAAACTCAAAATTCTATTAGGAGGAAATGGCACCGAGGTTTAGTTACAGCCTTCGCTGTTGCATTTTGTTATCGGTGTGGCTACGTTTGCCATCTCAGAACTTGGAAAAGAGCCTTGATAGATTTGTAGTTTGCAAGGAAGGGAAGGGAATTAAGAGGATCAACGATTCTGGCATCATCTTATGCAAATAAGAGAATATACTACATAGAACATCAGAGTTGGAAGCGGCCTTGGAGGTCTTCTAATGCAATCCCCTGCTTGAGCAGGAGACTCTATACCAGGGGTTGGCAATCTTAAACACTCAAAGAGTCATTTGGATCTCTTTCCCACAGAAAAGAAAACACCGGGAGCCACAAAAACCCTTCCTGTGCCTGACTATTTCTTGAGCGGCCACAAAACTAGCATATGTAGTTGAATTCAACCTTCTGTTTTCTTCCGAAACTTTTCTTTTCTTGGATTTATCCATGGCTGACCTACTGGGGGTCGAAAAGCTCAATAAATCATGTGCTGGTGGATGTCGCACATTCGTGGTTGTGATGCCTATTCTGAACGACGGAGCTGCAGCAGAGGGATGAAGAGCCACATGCGGCTCCAGAGCTGCAGGTTGCTGATCTCTGCTCTATACCAGTGATGGAGAACCTTTTCGGCACCGAGTGTCCAAACTGGAACGTGTGTGCATACACTCACGGGTGCCAGAGCACCAGAAAACTGAAGTCCAGCTGGCTGGTGCACATGTGTGCGCCGGCCAGCTGGTCTTCAGGTTTCCGGTGCTACGGCACAAGTGAAAACCAGCTAGCCAGCATGCGAAACCAGAAGAGCAACTGGCAATGGTGCGCATGCCCATAGAGAAGGGTCTGCCTGCCACCTCTGGCACACATGCCATAAGTTCACCATCATGGCCCTATACCATTTAGGCTGTTGGTTTGAGCCCCGAGCTTGGCAATTTGGTTGCAAATGTTTCATCACTATTTGAGGAGACATTGTCAGTGTGTTTTGAGTTGTGCTCGTCTATCGGAATACAGGTCTTTTCCCAACCCAAGCTACTAATATTCAAACACGTTTCAACCCTATACCATTTCAGATAAATGGTTGTCCAGTCTCTTTTTGAAAGCTTCCAGTGATGGAGCACCCAACTTCAGAAGGCAAGTGGTTCAATTGGTTGAAGGCTCTCATTATTAGGAAATGAGGATTATTATTAGGATCCTCGGCAGCGTCGCAGAGATAAGCACGCGCAACAGAAGAAGAGGCATGCCAGAGATTAAGCTGAGTCACTGGACCACACCCCACAGGGTATAAAAGGGGGCGAGGTGGCCATTCAGACTCTGTGATGGACAAAACTAACTACTATCGAGTCACATTGCATCTTTGGAAACAGCATTATCTGCCTTGGATTTAATTATGGACTGGACAATTCTTGAACTGTGTGTATCTTGTTTATGAGTAAAGTTCTTGGCAAGCAGCTACTGGGTTGCTGCCAAGCGTCTTATCGGAAGAATTGGTTGTCTGCCAGTTTATTTAACCCCCAGCTGTCTGTTTGTGTGTGTGTGTGTGAGACGGGGACAGAACAATCTCCAAGATTTGTTAGGTTCGTTCCCAGAGCTAGGGGTGATATTCACTTACTTTCCCTACCAGTTCGCAAATGTGAGCCATGTGCATGTGAGCACCTCATCCATGCATGTGCATGTCCTTCCGCTCATGCGCTTTGCTCGCTCGTGCACCTTCCGTACTTGCACCCAGCTTCAAAAATGTGCCTAAATAGGACAGCATATAGCCAGGTTGTGCCCACCTGCGATTTCTACTACCAGTTCGGGTGAACCGGTTTGAACCGGCTGAATACCACCTTTGCCTGGCACTCATGGCAATGTATGTTGCAATCCATCCTTCTTCTTTTTTTTCCATACCATTCTTTGCAAGGTAGGTTGGGCTGTGAGATAATGACTGGCTGGCTGAACATTCCCCAGTAAGTTTTCGAGACTGAAGTTGATTCGGTAGGATGGGGATCCTACACCCCAGTGGCTGCCCATGGATCTGATGCCAAAATGAATGTGATTTGTTGCGGGAACTGGGTTTGTCTAGACTAACAAAGAGAAGGACTAAGGGTGACATGATAGCGGTCTCCCAATATGGGAGGATATGCTGTCAACGGAGGCTAAAACATATGAAGAACAGTTGCGGGAATTGGGCATGTCCAGTCTAATGAAAAGAAGGACTATATATAATATATGTCTTCCAAAATCTAAGGGGCTGCCATGAAGAAAGAAAGAAAGAAAGAAAGAAAGAAAGAAAGAAAGAAAGAAAGAAAGAAAGAAAGAAAGAAAGAAAGAAAGAAAAGAAGGAAGGAAGGGAGAGAGAGAGAGAAAGAAAAAGAATGAGAAAGAGAAAAAGAGAAAAAGAAAGAGTGATAAAGAGAGACATAAAGAGAAAAAGAGGGAGAAAGAGAAAGAGAAAGAGAAAGAGGGAAGGAAACAGAAAGAAAGAGAGAGAAAGAAACAGAAAGAGAGAGAATGAAAGAAAGAAAGAGAGAGAGAAAGAGAGAAAGAAAGAAAGAAGAGAGAAAGAGGGGAAGGAAGGAAGGGACAGAGAGAGAGAGAAGGAAATAACAGTCTTCTAATATGGGAGGATATGCTGTCATAAAGGAGAATGGATTAATTGATGGCTAAAACATATGAAGAATGGTTGCAAGAACTGGGTATGTCCAGTCTAATGAAAAGAAGGACTGTATATGATATATGTCTTCCAATATCTAAGGGGCTGCCACAAAGAAGAGGAGGGGAAGAAAGAAAGAAAGAAAGAAAGAAAGAAAGAAAGAAAGAAAGAAAGAAAGAAAGAAAGAAAGAAAGAAAGAAAGAGATAAAGAGAAAGAGAAAGAAAGAAAGAGAAACAGAAAAGGAGAGAGAAAGAAGGAAAGGAAAAGAGAGAGACAGAGAGACAGAGCGACAGAGAGAAATATATATATATATAATATAAAGAAAGAGAAAGGGAGAAAGACACAGAGAGAAACAGAAAGAGAAGGAAACAGAAAGAGAGACAGAAAGGAAAAAAGAATGAGAGAGAGAGAGAGAGATAAAGATGCAGAGAAAGAGAAAGGGAGAAAAACAGAGAGCGAAAGAGAGAAAGGAAAAGAGAATGAGAATGAGAGAGAGAGAGAAAGAGAAAGAAAGAAAGAAAAAAAGAAAGAAAGAAAGAAAGATAGACAGACAGACAGACAGAGAAGGAGAGAAGGAAGGAAGGAAGGCCTATGCATCTCATCACTGCCCTGACTTGAACAAAAGAAAGGAGCAGTTAATGTGAAGTTGTGGAAAGTCCAAAGATGTTCAGAAGGAGCAGTGAAGGAGCCCAGATATTTTGCTCCTGGTCACCTCCCTGGAAAAGAAGTTCTCAGCAAAAGGGACCTTGGGGATGTCTCCTCAGAGGCGATGTGTGAAGAAATGTTGACTTTGTAACTCTGAACTTCTGCAGATGAGAAATGTAATTTTGCTGCAAGTGGTAATACTAATTAGCAATTGAGTGGTCTAATTGTTTATTGCTCATTCCTTCAGAAATTCCATTTCAGTCATTCCGAGGGAGGGGAGCCTTTGTTTATTTATTACTAACTAGCGTGAAACCCCAAATTTATACCATGAAATTAAAAACTGAACTTGGGAGAAGCTCATTTGATTGTGAAACTCCTATCGGAGGGAGAGAAAGAAAACAAAGATGGCGCGTTCCTGTTTGTTAATTAATAATAAGGCATTCAAGCATTGCATTATTGTCGAGAAAGCTGAATTCTACGAGTCCATTGGAAAACTTTTTCAATCTCTTTTTCTTCCTGTCTGAGACTTATTATGTACGTCTCTGTCGTATCAATGTTTGTTTATGAGCAGAGTCTTTAGTCACAGACCATAAGAATTGGAAGAAATCTTGGAGTATAGCGAATCCCAGTCCCTAGTAATGTAGGGCTGTTTGTTTGTTTATTTATTTATTTATTTATTGGTTCGATTTATATGCCGCCCTTCTCTGGAGACTCAGGGCGGCTTACAATGCGTTAAGCAATAGCCGTCATACTTTTGTATATACCTGCTTAGTAGGGCTTTCGGGCCCCCCTAAGCGGTGTTCTTTTTTATACAAAGTCAGCTTATTGCCCCCACAAACCGGCTCCTCATTTTACCTACCTCAAAAGGATGGAAGGCTGAGTCAACCTTGAGCCTGATGAGATTTGAACTTGCAGTAATTGCAGGCAGCTGATGCTACTTAACAGCGCTTCAGTCTGCTGCACCACCAAGGCTTGTTGGACCATAAGGAAGGCTGAGTGTGAAAGAATGGGTGCTTTCGAATTGTGGTGTTGGCGAAGGTTTTTGAGGGTTTCTTGGACTGCAAGGAGATCCAATCGGTCGATCATAAAGGGATGGGATTCAACCGGTTCGTACTAATGCTAATTTTACATCTGGTTCGCCAAACCCATAGTTGCAAGGCCTGTCTGGCCCTGCCCACCTCATCCCTCCCCTCCCAGGAGTCTCCACCCAGCCCATTTTGGATGCCAGGTAAGTGCAGGAACCGCGCAGAGGCTCTGGGAGGGTGAAAAATGGGCATCCTGGAAGTTCCGGAAGTCCAGAAACGGGTCCATTTCCGGCCTCTGAAGGGCCTCTGGAGCCCTCCTGGAGGCTCGAGAAAAGCGGCTTTTCTCATTTTAACAACCTTGGAAGGATGGAAGGCTGAGTCAATCTTGAGCCGGTCAGAATCAAACTGCCAAACTGCCAATTCGGCTGTTGTTTACAGTTTGATTGTTTGTCTAAGTTGGTAGTTCCTTGAATGGGTTATTGTTTATTGCTCGATTGTTGTGCTAGTATTAATCCTGCTGCTAATCTCTGCTTATCTGAGTGTTGATTGCTGCAAAAGGAAGTGTTGTGGTCTTTTAGCGTTCTGACAATCTCTTCATAATACTATGTAGACATTGTTTATTTCTGTGTGCCTGGTGATGGCTCATTTGTCTGAGTGCCAGGCTTCCAGGAATTCTCTGTTTTTTGGGGTATCAATGTTCATAGTTTCACAGCTGAAACTGTGGTGAAGACTGCCCATGTATTGTGCAATTAAGGACTTTTCATCATGTCTTTTGAGTGCTGGGTGATCATGGCTGCACTTTGCTAGTCTGCCTGTTTGTCCTTCATACTTACGCGCCCTGCCCCCAAGCTACTGCATATAAATACAGAGCAAACCCCACTCCCTACTAGCATTGATCTTGTTACCTAGCAGGGTAATGAAATGTCTGCCAGAAAATCACCAAGCTCAGGGAGCAACCAGGACTCCACAGTCATCCTCGTCCTCGTCCTCGTCCTCCTCGTCCTCGTCCTCGTCCTCATCCTCCTCACATACCCCACTCCCTTCGATGATGTTGTTACCTATTTTGGGTAATGAAACTTTTGCAACAAAACAACCAAGCTCAAGAGGATGTCATCACCTCCCTGTCTTTCTCCTCGCAAACCTCGCTCTCTTCTAGCATTGATGTTGTTACTTAGTTGGGTAATAAAATGTCTGCCAGAAAACCACCAAGCTCAAGGAGCACCAAGGACTCCACAGTTCTCCTCCTCCTCCTCCTCCTCCTCCTCCTCCTCCTCCTCCTCCTCCTCCTCCTCCTCCTCCTCCTCCTCCTCCTCCTCCTCCTCCCAAATCTCACTCCCTTCTATCACTGATGACACGACGTAGTCAGATAATGAAATGTGTGCAAGAAAACAACCGAGCTCAGAGAGCATCAGGGACTCCACATGCTATTCTTTGAAATTACATAAGTGGATGCCCAAAACAGCCCTGGGAATAAGGAATATTTCTGTTTTCTCCATCTCTGACTTGCTTCATCCCTCTTTGGAGATGAAAGAATGAGCTGTGAATCAGGAAATCAGCAAAGGTCAAAGCGATAAGCAAACATCAACTCCTCTTCAGAGCAAACCATTGCTGAATTGGAGGATTTGGTATCTCGGAGAAATCTGGACTCCTAAAGTTATTAAAATGTATTAAAGGGAATTATCTAGTGACTTTGCAAGTTATGATTAGAATATCAAAAAATAGAAGGGGAAATCTGAGGATTGAGAAAGCTAATTTATCCAGCCACTGGAATTTCAAGAAGCATTATGCATTTTTATTGCCTTCGGTATTAAATATACTGTATTTCCCCCCCCCCCGCCCCCCTTAAGCGAAGGGCTCAGCTCCTTTCGTCCAAATTCCCTTGTTAATTTCCGTATGCACATTGCTATGCATTTGCTAATTAGATAGATGTCACTGCTTGAGACAATTAAGAAGCCTCTGGGGGGTGAGAAATATAGAATATTCATGGCTCCCCTGATATGGATAACAGTAGAGACACTGACCAGAAAAAGGGGAATAAGAGAATTGTTTTGAAGACGCAGGAGGAAGTTTTGTGAACGTGACTTGGGATAGTTCAGTTGTGGGAATGAACGTGGAAAGTATAGAGAACTCATAGAATAATAGAGCTGCACTAACTTGAGGGATTTCCATTGGTGGGATTCAGCCGGTTTTGACCGATTCGGGTGAACCAGTAGTTAAATTTCTGGCTGGCCCTATCCCTCCCCTCTCCACCCCTTCCAGGAGTCCCCATGTGCCCCATTTTGGCTCTTAGGTAAGTGTAGGGAGGCCTGCTAGACCCAAAATAGGGCATGGGAGGTACTGAGTGACCCTCCCCCCCCCGCAGCCCATTTTTGCTCCCAGGAGGCTGCAAGGAGGCCTACTAGGTCCAAAACGGGGCATGGGGGGCACATCCCCCCTGCAGCCCGTTTTTGCTCCCAGGGGGGTGCAGGAGGCCGAGTGCTGCCTATCACATCCCCTGGCCATGCCCACCATGGCCACACCCACCCAGCCAGTCATTAGGGCAGAGAACCGGTTGTAAAATTATTTGAATCCCATCACTGGGGATTTCTACATGTTTTCCAGAATTTAGTATAAAGCTGGAAGCGACCTTGGAGATCTTCAACCTTCTGCTTGACAGGAGACCTTGTACCATTTCAGACAAGTGGCTGTCCTGTCTCTTCTTAAAAGCCTCTAGTGTTGGATCACCTACAATCTCTGGAGGCAAGCTGTTCCACTGCTTAATTGTCCTCACTGTCAGGAAAGTTCTCCATATTTCTAGGTTGGTTCTCTCCTTGATTAGTTTACACCTGTTGTGGCTCCGTTACCTGAGCCTGTGTCATCGGCAGGAGAGGACTCCGAGAGTGAAGGAGAGGAGTTGGCAAGGCCTCCCTCTCCAGGACCCTCCTCTCTGGCAATGCCTTCGGTGTCCACCGAAGGGCAAGAGATAGGGCCGGGGCCAAGCACGTCCACGCAGCCACAGGTGGACCGTGATGAGAGTAATGAGTCTTGGCTGGATCCTTGACAGCGTCACAGAGATAAGCGCGCGCAACAGAAGAAAAGGCATGCCCGAGATTAGGCTGAGTCACTGGACCACACCCCACAGGGTATAAAAGGGAGCGTGGTGGCCAGTCAAGCCTTGTGACGAACAAAGCTGAAAGCTTCCACGCCATTCTGCATTGCCGGACTTTTGCTATAGGCTTTGCTGGATTATACTTGGACTTAAATTACTCTGTAATTATTGAACATTTTACTTTGATGTACCAGAAGCGGAGAGAAGTTATCTCTTTGTGAGTAATAAACTCTTGGCAGGCAGCCACTAGGTTGCTGCCAAGTTCCATTATCATAAGGAAAAGGATTTTGTCGGCTGGTTTGGTTTTTAACTCTTGGACATCTGTTGGTGTGTGTGTGTGTGGGACAGGGACAGAACACCACCCATTGCTTCTTGTCTTGCCTTCAGGTGCTTTGGAGAATAGGTTGACACCCCCCCTTGTCTTTGAAGAAGCCCCTCAAATATTGGAACGATGTTATCATGTCTCCCCTAATTCTTCTTCAGGACTAAGGAAGAAACGATAGCAGTCTTCTGAACTCTTCAGAAAAAGTTCTTAATTTACTTCAAGGTAAGGGGAAATTGATAGATTGATTTATCATTACTCAAGTGAGTTTGTGAACACACAAAAAAAGAAATTGTTCTCTTCCATGAACAATTTTTTTCACCCTCATCCATGGAAATATCATTTGCATGAAAAATTAGTCCTGAATTTCCTAAAGGAGAATCCTCAGGCCAGTTCTTTTCTTGAACTCTTCCAGAAAAAGGGGGAAAAAAAATTCCTGACAGTGAGAACAATTAACCAGTGGAATGGCCTTGTGAGTGCCCCAACATTGGAGGCTTTGAAGAAGAGACTAGGCAGCCACCTGTCTGAAATAGTATAGGTCTATTGCTTGAGCAGGGGGTTGGACTAGAAGACCTCCAAGGTTCCTTTCAAGTCCGCTATTCTGTTAATCAAGGAGAGAAACAACCTAGAACTAAAGAGGAAATTTCCTGACAGTGAGAACAATTAATCAGTGGAACGACTTGCCTCCAGAAGTTGTGAAGGCTCCAACACTGGAAGTTTTTAAGAAGAGGCTGGACAACCCTTTGTCTGAAGTGGTGTAGGGTTTCCTGCCTAAGCAGGGGGTTGGACTAGAAGATCTCCAAGATCCCTTCCACATCTGCTATTCTGTTAATCAAGGAGAGAAACAACCTAGAACTAAGGAGAAATTTCCTGTTACAGTGAGAACAATTAATCAGTAGAACAGCTTGCCTTCAGAAGCTGCTGGTGCTCCATCACTGGAGGTTTTCAAGAAGAATTCAGATCAGCCATTTACCTGAAATGCTATGGGATCTCTTGCTTGATCAGGGGTTGTTCTAGAAGACTCCAAGGTCTCCTTCGAACTCTGCTATTCTGTTATTCAGAATAAATGGGGCACTGGAAACCTGGAACTGCCACATGGCATAACGGGGTGTTGGGGACTTGGTCATAATGCCAGATCGGTGAGCGATAATGACAGACAGTGAACTGGAGCATCCTAATTAAAGTTGGAATGTGGCTGGAATGCAAGGGGAGAAATTAGTAGCTGAAGCATTGCTCCTGAGTGACCCGTTGATGTTAATCAATTGAGTGTCTCTTCCGAGATGGGCTTTATGAAAAATGAAAGAGAAGGGCAATGGCCAGGAACACCGCCCGCCCAGCGGATCAATCCAACTTCTGGCAAACAGGAGAAAGAGAAGAGGCGTCTCAGTGTTGTAAACCTCGCAGATCTATTCCTGGTCATTCATTTTCTAAGTTATATACTGTATGTGGGGGAATAAAACATGGTGTTCCTCACGTTTTTGAAAAATGTCCTTCCAAAAATAAACAAACTTACATACTTCTTTAGAAGATTTATACGGCTACCCACTCCTCTCAGTGACTTTAAGTGGCTTACAAACAATAAAAACAACTCCTCCTCCTCCCCCTCCTCCTCCTCCTCCTCCTCCTCCTCCTCCTCCTCCTCCTTCTCTCCTCCTCCTCCTCCTTCTCCTCCTCCTTTTCCTCCTCTCCTCCTCCATCATCATGTTCTTTCTCCTCCTCCTCCTCCTCTCCTCCCCACTCTTCTTCCCCTTCCCCTCCTCCTCCATCATCATCTTCTTCTCCTCCTCCTCCATCATTTCCTTCTCCTTCTCCTTCTCCTTCTCCTTCTCCTTCTCCTTCTCCTTCTCCTCCTTCTCCATCATCATCATCATCATCATCATCATCATCATCATCATCATCATCATCATCATCATCTATCACCATCATCTTAGCCATTGTCTATCTACTGCAGGATGAAGGCCTCTTCTGCATGTTTCCAACCAATATGGTCCTGAACTTTTGCCAGTTGGGCCTGCCATACTTGCCGATGTCATCGATCCATCTTGTTTGAGGTCTTTTTTGTAGACGCTTTTGATGCAGTGGAATCCATTCTATGACTGCCTTAGTCCACCTGCCTTCAGTTCTTCTTGGTAGGTGACCAACCCATTTCCATTTCCATTTCCATTCTCTCTCTCTCTTTCTCCATCCATATCATCATCATCATCCTAGCCATTGTCTATCCACTGCAGGATCAAGGCCTCTTCTACATGTTTCCAATCCATACGGTCCTGAGATTTCTTTTGCCAATTGGGCTGCTGTACTTGCTGATGTAATCAATCCATCTTGTTTTAGGTCTCTTTTGATCAAGTGGGATCCCATTCTAAGACTGCCTTGGTCTACCTGCCCTCATTTCTTCTTGCTATGCAACCAGCCCATTTCCATTTCAGTTCTTTTCCTCTCCTGCTGATATTGCATACTGTCAAGATAAATGTCTAATCCTCCCAGGCATGGGCTGGCACCTCCCCATATCCCATCATACCCCCTTACCTCAGACTCCGCCCCTGGCATATAAAAGAGTCCTACACGTGGGCATACAGTAGTTCCAGATGTGTACCTGCAAAGGCAAGACAGAGGTCAGTGACCTTTACCCTGAATGGGCCTAGGAGGACTCCAGGCCTAGAATAAAGAGTCAATGAAGAGATTCCATTGTCTCCTGTGAGTTATTGGGTTAGATCCATCCAGTATTAACACATACTTTTGTCTGTTCTTTAATCCATGTGCAGGTCTTTCTACCTCACCTTGTGATACTCAACATCTATCTTTCCATGGCTCTTTGGACCACTTGCAGCTTTTGTATTGATTGTGGGGTTAGCATCCTTGTTTCATTGGCATATGTTAGCACAGGTAGCACACACAGATTTAGAATTTTTGTTTTCAGGCATAGGGGGAGATTGTTCTTGAAAATTACGCTTAGCTTGCCAAATACCTGAGTTGAAAACAATCACCCCCACAGCCCCTTGGTGACTACAAGCAATCAAACAAGCACTTCATGGGCTCCACAGGCCTGTGACAAAACCAGATTTTCAGGGTTTTGCGAAAGACTGTCAAAGTGTGGGTTAGTCTTCATTTCTGTGGGGATGATGTTCTAGAGGGAGGGAGCCACCATGGGAGAAGGTGTTGTGGTCCGCCAGCAGCCTGAGGAGCTGGCAGAGGAGTCAGACAATGATGAGGCTGAGGTAGAACAGGAGCCAGTCCTGGAGGCTGGGGAAGGGAGAGGGCTCGCAACTTGGGCGTCCTCCTGGATTCACAGCTGTCTTTAGAAGATCACTTGACGGCCGTGACCGGGAGGATTTTTCATCAGGTTCGCCTGATTCGCCAGTTGCGTCCCTTTCTGGATCGGGACTCTTTACGCACGGTCACTCATGCCCTTGTCACCTCCCGCCTGGACTATTGCAATGCTCTCTACAATGGGGCTCCCCTTGAGGAGCACCCGGAGGCTCCAACTGGCGCAGAGTGCGGCCGCGCGGGTGGTAATGGGAGCGACATGGCGTTCCCATGTAACACCTCTCCTGCGCGAGCTGCACTGGCTCCCGGTGGTCTTCCGGGTGCACTTCAAGGTTTTGGTTACCACCTTTAAAGCGCTTCATGGCTTAGGACCCGGGTACTTGCGGGACCGCCTACTACCACCAATAGCCTCCCACCGGCCGGTACGCTCCCATAGAGAGGGGCTCCTCCGGGTGCCGTCAGCCAAACAATGCCGACTGGCGGCCCCCAGGGGGAGAGCCTTCTCTGTGGGGGCACCTACTAACTGGAACGAGCTCCCCCCAGAGATACGGAGGATCCCGGATCTGCGCACCTTCCGCCGCGCCTTAAAGACCTTACTATTTCACCAGGCCGGCCTGGCCTAATTTTCCCCCTCTTTTATAAAAGATTTTTAAAATTTTAAATATCTTTTAGTATTTATATATTCAATTTTAAATTGGTTTTAAAAGTGTGGGGTTTTAAATTTGTCGGGGCCAAAATTATTTAATTTGATTTTATTCTATTTTTTAAATTTTGTATTGTATGTGTTTTTATTGTTTGGCTGTGCACCGCCCTGAGTCCTTCGGGAGTAGGGCGGTATAGAAATCTAATAAATAAATAAATAAATAAATAAGGTCCAGATGAGGGCTCTGTGTCAGAGGCAGAGATGGGGCCAGGGCCATCAGGGAGTGATGTGCGGACTCCGGAGCCTCCAGAGGCTGACAGCAGAGAGGCAGAGGAACAGGAGGGGCCTGTTCCTAGTGCACACATGAGAAGAGCTGCCAGAAGGCAAGAGCAGCTACAGCAAAGAGGACGACTCGGGAGTAGGGCCAAGAGATGATTGGCCCCTCCCATAAGGCTTAAAACAAACCAGCAACGGCTCTTGGCCTCTGACTCCAGGATTAGCCCATGTTCCTCCCCAGCCTCCTCACTGTCTGACTCCGCTGCCAGGTCCACAGGCTGCTGGCGGACCACAACAGCCCTAAAAAGAAGAAAGAATTCCACAGACCCAGTGTAAAAATGCATGTATTTATTGAACAGAATAATAGAAAAACAGAATTGGAAAGGATCTTGGAGGTCTTCTAGTCCAATCCCCTGCTCAAGCAGGAGACCCTATACAAATGGAGAAATTCTTTTTAGACAAATGATTGTCCAATCTCTTCTGGTGTTGGAGCACCCACAACCTCTCAAGGCAAGCTGTTCCACTAGTCACTGTCAGTAAATTCCACCTTAATTCCAGGTTGCTTCTCTCCTTGATTCGTTTCCACCCATCGCTTCTTATCTTGCCTTCTGGTCAGTGGTGAAATCCAATTTTTTTTTTACTACCGGTTCTGTGGGCATGGCTTGGTGGGCATGGCAGGGGAAGGATACTGCAAAATCTCCATTCCCACCCTACTCCAGGGGAAGGATACTGCAAAATTCCCATTCCCTACCCACTTCTGGTGGAAGGATATTGCAAAATCTCCATTCTGACCCCACTCTGGGGCCAGCCAGAGGTGGCATTTGCCGGTTCTCTGAAGTATTCAAAATTTCCGCTACCGGTTCACCAGAACCTGTCATAACCTGATGGATTTCACTCCTGCTTCTGGTGCTTTGGAAAATAGGTTGACTCCCTCTCCTTTGTGGCAGACCCTGAGATATTGGAAGACTGCTATCATGTCTCCCCTAGTCCTTCTTTTCATTAAACTAGACATACCTAGACATACCCTCAATCATTCATTGTATGTTTTAGCCCTTAATAATCTTTCTTGCTCTTCTCTGTACTCTTTCTCGAGTCTCAACACCTTGTAGATTACAGATTAACAAAGTTGGAAGGGACCTTATAGGTCATCTAGCCCAACCCCCTGCTCAGCAGGAGAGCCTACACTGTTTCTGCCAAATGGTAGTCCAATCTCTTCTTGAAAGCCTGAAGTGATGGAGCTCCCACAACTTCTGAAGTCAACTTCTGTTCCACTGATTTATTTTTTTAAAATTTGATTTATATGCCGCCCTTCTCCAGAGACTCAGGGCGGCTTACAATGTGCTAAGCAATAGCCTTCATCCTTTTGTATATTTATACAAAGTCAGCTTATTGCCCCCACAAACTGGGTCCTCAATTTACTTTACCTTAGAAAGGATGGAAGGCTGAGTCAACCTTGAGCCTGGGGAGATTCGAACCTGCAGGAATTGCAGGCAGCTGGTCTTAATAACAGGGTGCTTTAGACCACTGTACTACCAAGGCTCTACCAAGGATTGATTGTACTCACTGTCAGAAATGTTTTCCTTATTTCCAGGTTAAATCTCTCCTTGTTCAGGTTCCGTCCGCTATTCCTTGTCTGACCTTCAGGTGCTTTGGAAAATAGCTTAACCCCCTCCTCTCTGTGGCAGACCCTCAAATATTGGAAGACTGCTATCATGTCTTCCCTGGTCCTGTTCTTCACTAGACTAGCCAGGCCCAGTTCCTGTAACCGTTCTTCATATCTTTTAGCCTCCAGTCTCCTAATCATCCTGGTTGCTCTTCCCTGCATCCTTTCTAGATTCTCAACATCTTTTTTATAGTGTGGTGACCAAAACTGGATGCAGTACTCTAGGTGTGGTCTTACTAAGGCTTTATAGAGTGATATTAATACCTCACTTGATCTTGATCGTACCCATCTGTTAATGCAATTTAGGATTGCATTGGCTTTTTTAGCTGGCGCTGCACACTGCTGGCTCATATTTAGCTGGTTGTCCACTAAGACTCCAGGATCCGTCTCACAGTCACTGCTATTAAGCCTGGTTTCATCTTATTTCTATGGTGGCGACATTAGAACAAACTGGAATAATCTTGACATCTTTTGATGCTTTGGAAAGGACTCTCTCTCTGTCCCAGATCCTGACCCACCAAACCGCTTCTTCAAACCGATGCTCATTAAAAGCCGAGAAGAAAATTGATCCGGCATCTTGACCTCAGATGGTGTAGCTGAGGGGGTCAGCAACCCGTGGCTCTGGAGCCGCATGTGGCTCTTTCATCCCTCTGCTGCAGCTCTCTGTTGCTGGTCAGCACCACAATTTTGAGAGGAACTTCTGGTTGGGGGTGGGGGGGATCAAGGCACACCAGGAAGAGACTCTATGGCAAGGGGCAGGTTTTCCAGTCAGCTCCACAATTGATAGGGCTTTCAGTTAGGACAGGTAGAGGAAAAAGAGCCTTGATAGTACAGTGGTCT